>NC_056741.1:1267600534-1267683034 GCF_019279795.1 Protopterus annectens | reverse complement strand
TGTGATCTTTGCTCTGAGAGTGTTGATGGAGAAGTACAGAGAATGTCAGAAGGAGTTGCATTGTGTTTTTGTAGACTTAGAGAAAGCATATGACAGGGTGCCTAGAGAGGAGTTGTGGTATTGTATGAGGAAGTCAGGAGTGTCAGAAAAGTATGTAAGAGTGGTACAGGATATGTACGAGGGTAGTGTGACAGCGGTGAGGTCTGCGGTGGGAGTGACAGATGCATTTAAGGTGGAGGTGGGGTTACATCAAGGATCAGCTTTGAGCCCTTTCTTATTTGCAATGGTGATGGACAGGTTGACAGACGAGATCAGACAGGAGTCCCCGTGGACTATGATGTTTGCAGATGACATTGTGATCTGTAGTGAAAGTAGGGAACAGGTGGAGGAGACCCTGGAGAGATGGAGATATGCTCTAGAGAGAAGAGGAATGAAGGTCAGCAGGACGAAGACAGAATATATGTGTGTGAATGAGAGGGAGGATAGAGGAATGGTGAGGATGCAAGGAGTAGAGGTGGCGAAGGTGGATGAGTTTAAATACTTGGGGTCAATAGTTCAGAGTAACGGTGAGTGTGGAAGAGAGGTGAAGAAGAGAGTACAGGCAGGATGGAGTGGGTGGAGAAGAGTGTCAGGAGTGATTTGTGACAGACGAGTACCTGTAAGAGTGAAAGGGAAGGTCAACAAGAGGGTAGTGAGACCAGCTATGTTATATGGGTTGGAGACAGTGGCATTGACAAAAAGGCAGGAGTTTGAGCTGGATGTGGCAGAATTAAAGATGTTAAGATTTGCACTGGGTGTGACGAGGGTGGACAGGATTAGGAATAAGTATATTAGAGGGTCAGTTGCAAAAGACAAGAACAACTGGAATCCAAAAACGTACCACGGAGCCCTTGTACCAGCAACAACAAGTAGGTAGTCTTAACGAATTTATTTATCACAAACGTTTTCGCCGCACAAAGGTGCAGCTTCCTCAGAGAAAACAAATTAACAATGAGGTAAAGTGCGCCTTTTATACAAAGCAAAAGGGAAATGACAACAGGATAAGGTGAAACTCATTGTAGTAATTGGTAAACAAGTAGAAGCCTTCACAAGAACAACTTGTTCCTCAAAGAGAAAATGCAAACATTAATTCATGTTAATAATAAGCATTTCAAAGTGTGGAATGTTACCAAAGAAATAAACATAAAATTTAAAATGACATATTTAAAATTCTTAAAATATGTGGAAGAAATCATAACATTAAAGTAAAAATTCAACATAAAAAGTCATTCAAATAGCAACTCATAAAAAAGTAAGTGTAATATGCAGTAATGGATTAAATCTTAGTAAAAAAGTAATGGTAATCCATTATAAGTATAAACCATAATGAGCAACTGTGTACCTTAAAGCTATTATTGTATAAACAACAATAATAACTAAAATCTAGGCAATATTTAACATGAGAGGTGCTACAACAAAGGCACGTCACATGAAGTCAGAAACAAAAAAATTTTGTATGTTTTAAAAAAGTCTTTATGTATGCATAAGAAAGTAAGGAATATCTACAAAGGGGGGTACTACCTTAAATAGCATCTCAATTTGAGTACTGCAGAGATGTTACAGTTTTCGTTTAAACCCGGGTAGCAAAATGCGTCTAAACGCAGTTGCCACTCCAGTTCACGTACTTCTAAGAGTAGAGTTATTGGGCCTCCCGGATGTTATTGGTCACTTGATCTACTGCCATAAACGAAAGAGTGCCCAGGGTGGTTGGCAATGTGTTTAGCCAAAGCGTTAACGTCAGAGTTTTCTTAATTGCATACATATGCTCATAGACACGGTCCCTAAGTCTGCGATCAGTCTTTCCCAGATAAAATGAGGGACAGCAATCACAAAGAGCCAGGTATACAACTGATCTACTTTCACAGTTGAGTGGAGCTTGAATTAAAAACTTCCTGTCCCTTATAGTGTAGGTCTGCCCTACCTTCATTTTATAACACCAGTTGCAAAAACCACATGGGTACATCCCTGTGCGCCTGTTAAAGGTTTTTTTTAGTTAGGTCCCTCTGTAGAAGTTCCTTAAGATTGTTGTTCCTCTTGAAGACAAAATTAGGACAGGGGCCTAATTTCTCAGAGAGGCCAGGACTCCCCAAGATAAATTGCCAATTTTTCTTAATCAATGCAGTGGTAGTCTGAGTGTTAAGACTAAATGTGTGGACGTAACTAATAGCAAAATCGCGTACATGGTTGGTCAGAGAGATGTCATTAGGAGAGGGGGAACACTCAATGGGTGACAGTAGTGTGTTGTTAGAACTAAGGTCAAGTAGTACATGGCTTTGCAAGATAGGTTTATAAACCCCATTTATCCTTTTGGCTGTAACTTCAAGCCTAATTTCATCAATGAGATTCTTCGGGTAACCCATATTAAGGAACATGTTACACAAAAGTGTGCATTCGTTCTGAAAGGTGTCAAAATCACTACACATTCTAACAGCCCTAACCATTTGGCCCTTCACAATAGATTTCTTTTGTTTGAAGGGATGGTGGCTTGTGAAGTGCAGGAACGAGTTACAGTAAGTTGGCTTTCTGTAAACACAAGATGTGTAGGTGTTCCCTTCCTTTCTCAACTTTACATCGAGGTAATCGATTTCTACAGGTGAAAAATTAGAAGTGAATTTCAAGAAGTCAGTAGTACCATTTAGAAACAGTAAGAAGTCTACGGCTTCAGTGTCATTACCATGGAAGAGGATGAAAATATCATCCAGGTAACGTGTGTAAAATTTCACTGTCTGCATCCTTTTACTGGAAAAAAGGAAGTTCTTTTCCCAAAAACCCATAAAGAAGTTGGCGACTGAGGCCCCACAAGGCGAGCCCATCGCCACCTTTTCTGTAAAAGTAATCCTTATCAAAAAGGAAATAATTACATGAAAGGACTATGTCCAAGACTTCTGTAACCAAGTCAATTTCAGTCTGTGGTGCTCCACAGTCTAAAAGCAGGAGGGAAATCCATTCCACAGCTTCTTGGTGTGGAATGGAGGTGTATAAGTCAACAACGTCGATGGTGAGAAAATTATTCCCATCATCGAACGGAATGTTGTTGAAGTTGTCTAAAAAAGACCAGGAGTCTTTACATACACCCCGAAGGTCCTTCAGGTATTTAGACAGGATAGTGTCTACCAATCTGGCGCTGGATATGTCATAGATGATCTACCATCAACCAGCGCACGATGGGGATTATTGACATCCTTATGGACCTTGGGGATGCCAAACATGACTGGAATTTTTGGCATAGAGATGTCGATGTAATTGTAAGTTTCTATGTCAATCTTACCCTGCAAGAACAAGGCACGAAGACGCCCTCATCATACTATGGGTGCGATGTATTACATTGGGAGAAGCGGGGGAATAGGCGGGTGGGTTAGGGACATCGGGCATTTTTCGTTATAGAGTGAAATGTCCATAATTACAAGTCCACCCCCTTTATCAGGTTTGACTACTCGAACTGGGTAATGGCATAATTCATCTAAGAGGGAGACTTGTTCTTTAGTAATGTTATACCGTGGAGTTTCGGTATAACTATTACACGCCTTAAAGGAATGTCTGATGTCTGCTTCACAGATCCTTTCAAAAAGCTGGAGAGAAGGGTGGATGGGGGGGTTATACACACTCGGTAGTTTGAGAGAATCATGTGGCAAGGCAACTTCATTACTAAACAGTAACTTGAAATTTAACTTTCGGACAAAGCATTTTAGTTCAATAAGTTCCTTGGATATGTCACCCATTTTACTAGGGACAAATGTGTAACCAAGGGAAAGTAACTCAACTAATTCCTCCCTTAGTTCCAAGTCTTAGACAAGGAGATTAAAGCAGACTTGAATTTTGCAAGGTACAGGTTCGACTATGACCGTACCCTTTCTAGTATTAACACGCTTCTTGTCAAACTAAAGCTTAACAAAAATAAAAAATTAGTCAGAGACAGATTGGCTTATCAGGATAACGTTGCATATCCTAAATTACAGGCTTCTGAATCTCACAACACTACTACTAGTACCCACCAGGAACATCCTAGCCCTGCACCCCACCCTGTCTCGGCCAGCCCTCGATGATGGGAATAATTTTCTCACCATCGACGTTGTTGACTTATACACCTCCATTCCACACCAAGAAGCTGTGGAATGGATTTCCCTCCTGCTTTTAGACTGTGGAGCACCACAGACTGAAATTGACTTGGTTACAGAAGTCTTGGACATAGTCCTTTCATGTAATTATTTCCTTTTTGATAAGGATTACTTTTTACAGAAAAAAGGCGTGGCGATGGGCTCGCCTTGTGGGGCCTCAGTCGCCAACTTCTTTATGGGTTTTTGGGAAAAGAACTTCCTTTTTTCCAGTGAAAGGATGCAGACAGTGAAATTTTACACACGTTACCTGGATGATATTTTCATCCTCTTCCATGGTAATGACACTGAAGCCGTAGACTTCTTACTGTTTCTAAATGGTACTACTGACTTCTTGAAATTCACTTCTAATTTTTCACCTGTAGAAATCGATTACCTCGATGTAAAGTTGAGAAAGGAAGGGAACAGCTACACATCTTGTGTTTACAGAAAGCCAACTTACTGTAACTCGTTCCTGCACTTCACAAGCCACCATCCCTTCAAACAAAAGAAATCTATTGTGAAGGGCCAAATGGTTAGGGCTGTTAGAATGTGTAGTGATTTTGACACCTTTCAGAACGAATGCACACTTTTGTGTAACATGTTCCTTAATAGGGGTTACCCGAAGAATCTCATTGATGAAATTAGGCTTGAAGTTACAGCCAAAAGGATAAATGGGGTTTATAAACCTATCTTGCAAAGCCATGTACTACTTGACCTTAGTTCTAACAACACACTACTGTCACCCATTGAGTGTTCCCCTCTCCTAATGACATCTCTCTGACCAACCATATGCGATTTTGCCATTAGTTACGTCCACACATTTAGTCTTAACACTCAGACTACCACTGCATTGATTAAGAAAAATTGGCAATTTATCTTGGGGAGTCCTGGCCTCTCTGAGAAATTAGGCCCCTGTCCTAATTTTGTCTTCAAGAGGAACAACAATCTTAAGGAACTTCTACAGAGGGACCTAACTAAAAACCTTTAACAGGCACAGGGATGTACCCATGTGGTTTTGCAACTGGTGTTATAAAATGAAGGGAGGGCAGACCTACACTATACGGGACAGGAAGTTTTTAATTCAAGCTCCACTCAACTGTGAAAGTAGATCAGTTGTATACCTGGCTCTTTGTGATTGCTGTCCCTCATTTTATCTGGGAAAGACTGATCGCAGACTTAGGGACCGTGTCTATGAGCATATGTATGCAATTAAGAAAAACTCTGACGTTAACGCTTTGGCTAAACACATTGCCAACCACCCTGGGCACTCTTTCTCGTTTATGGCCATAGATCAAGTGACCAATAACATCCGGGGAGGCCCAATAACTCTACTCTTAGAAGTACGTGAACTGGAGTGGCAACTGCATTTAGACGCATTTTGCTACCCGGGTTTAAACGAAAACTGTAACATCTCTGCAGTACTCAAATTGAGGAGCTATTTAAGGTAGTACCCCCCTTTGTAGATATCCCTTACTTTCTTATGCATACATAAAGACTTTTTTTAAAACATACAAAATTTTTTTGTTTCTGACTTCATGTGACGTGCCTTTGTTGTAGCACCTCTCATGTTAAATATTGCCTAGATTTTAGTTATTATTGTTGTTTATACAATAATAGCTTTAAGGTACACAGTTGCTCATTATGGTTTATACTTATAATGGATTACCATTACTTTTTTACTAACATTTAACCCATTACTGCATATTACACTTACTTTTTTATGAGTTGCTATTTGAATGACTTTTTATGTTGAATTTTTACTTTAATGTTATGATTTCTTCCACATATTTTAAGAATTTTAAATATGTCATTTTAAATTTTATGTTTATTTCTTTGGTAACATTCCACACTTTGAAATGCTTATTATTAACATGAATTAATGTTTGCATTTTCTCTTTGAGGAACAAGTTGTTCTTGTGAAGGCTTCTACTTGTTTACCAATTACTACAATGAGTTTCACCTTATCCTGTTGTCATTTCCCTTTTGCTTTGTATAAAAGGGGCGTGCACTTTTACCTCATTGTTAATTTGTTTTCTCTGAGGAAGCTGCACCTTTGTGCGTTGTGATAAATAAATTCGTTAAGACTACCTACTTGTTGTTGCTGGTACAAGGGCTCCGTGGTACGTTTTTGGATATTAGAGGGTCAGCCCAGGTTGGAAGGTTTGGAGACAAAGCCAGAGAGGCACGATTACGTTGGTTTGGACATATGCTGAGGAGGGATGCTGAGTATATTGGGAAAAAGATGCTGAGGATGAAGCTACCAGGTGACAGGAAAAGAGGAAGGCCTAAGATAAGGTTCATGGATGTGGTGAGAGAGGACATGCAGGTGGTTGGTGTGACAGAGCAAGATGCAGAGGACAGGAAATAATGGAAACAGGTGATCTGCTGTGGCGACCCCTAACGGGAGCAGCCGAAAGAAGATGATGATTAAGTTAACTGTTTCTTTAGTAATTTGATACTCCACTTCAGGACTATTGCATCACTACCGCTCACAAGGCCAAATCATGCTTCTAAACACATATTATTTTATTATTATTATTATTATTATTATTACTTAAAACATATGTTTCAAATTGCATTTTATGTTTCTTGTGGTAGATGCATAGATTATCATTAGATAGTATCTCTCATGTGTTAATATATGCCATATACATTCCTGATTTAGCTTAGAAAAAAGTAAACTCAAATCAGAAATATATTATGTGCTTCAAACCTACATCTTTTCTAAAGAGGAAAGCAAAGAATATTGTATTCATGAACCCATCTGGTGGATATCCCATTTCTTGCTCATTCACATAAATGTTCTGTCTTTCAGCTAACCTGCCATGTGTATACATATTTCTAACACATATGTTAACAGGCATTCTTCTGCTAAATTGCACATATTTAAACTCAGATAAACATTTATGTTATCTGTTTTATGACTGCCTGATTTTTTTTCCTCCATTTGATTTACTACATATTCAGAATTTTTCCCATATAATTTTATATAGTTTCAAAATGTGTTGGGTATGTTTGGCACAATTCCATGCTTATTAAAAACTGCTAAAGCCGCGGTGGTGCAGCAGTAGCATTGTTGCCTCGCAGCAAGAGGTTCTCCCATTCAATTCTCGGCTGGAGCAGCTTTTGTGTGGAGTCTGCACGCCCTCCCCGCAGTCGAGTGGCGTTCAAAAGACATGTGTAGAATGGGCATGCATTCGTTGAAGGTTGGGCGTATAGCTGGCACCTCGGCACCCGTAAAAAATCTACTGCTAATCATTAGCGGACCGGAGTTCCACTGTGGTGACCCCTAACTGGGAAAAGCCGAAAGAAGAACAACAACATAGTCTAGGAATCTTGATATCAAAATGGGATCTTCAGGCTGACTTGGCTGAAAGATTTTAATGTCAAAGTCCTTGAAGCTGAATAAACTGAATTTCTTTCATTGCTTCATCTTGAGAAGCATTAAAGATCTGTCATTCCTTCTTTGTTTTGAAAAGCACTTACTACAATATTATTTCATAGGTTCATAGATTAGTACTAGGCTATTTGCCCTTGTGGGCCATTTTAAACCTAGCCAAGTACCCCATTTCAAGTCACTTTTCGTATTTCCTCATTTTTTTGGGGTGTATGAGCCTGCAGATATCAGTCTGCAATGTATGGTGACTGGTTTGTTCATATTCAGTAGGTCCACTTTCCAAGTTATCAATCTGTTGTGTTATTTTGGATTTGACAGTGTCTGCAGCACCACAGCCATGACTTTGCTGAGTCTAAAATGGGGAATTTAAAACCCAGGATGCATTTCCTTGCTGTGTATAACTTTAATCTATTATTTTGAATTCCTCTTTCATTTTTGAATTTGATAAATGTGCTGTTCTTGATGCTTCTTGTTTGTTTCACTGTTGCATTAATGACACCTGGGGCTTCAGTCCAATGACCAGCCCAACGTCCAGAACTTAGCACCTTTCTTCATTCAGACTGGGTGGATGCCCTTCCTGAATTTCTAGATATTGTTGGTACAAGAGTTGTGTCTTCACATGCCACCATTTTTAACTCTTTCTTGTCAAGATCAATGCCCAGTTCTGTCGGTCATCTTGCCTTCCTAATCTTGCGGGTAAGTACCCCACTGAGGAAAATATCCTATACTGTTTCACAGCTGTACTGTTGTTACATACCTGGTGTAGATTTCATGTGTTAGGTTTTGCTAGATGTCAGATTTGGATTTTGAAAATGTTTCTGATTGCACTGATTGTGTAAAGTAGATTTCTTACAAAGATTTTCATGTTAAATGTATTTTCCGCGTGGGGTTTAAGCATGATGTGGGCAACTGTCCTTCTGTGCAAGGTTCTATCTGAAGACAATCAAGTGGAGAGCAAAATCTTTCAAAGAATACCTCTGTCAGAAAAACATCATCATGCACTTGGTTTGTAGGACATTCTCCAATGCCAAAGCCTTTCAGGTGTCAGTCCATCATAATGCATCTCTGCAGGTGTCTAGTTCTGTCACTTTTATTGTTTTAATCAAGTTACAGATTGGTGTCCATTCAGTAATTGTTTATGAGGAAGTTGTTAGACCTTGGATTTAGATCTCAGGCTTCCACTCACTTCCTGAAGCCCTCCTAACCAGTCTCAATCTCTGAGTACAGGGGCAAGTCAGCTTAGGGATAAGCAGATCTCCATCATTTTTTCTTAATAGCTGCTGGGCAGCCATCTTCCCCAAACCCTTTAACAGGCTCCTTTCCAGGACTTAGTAAATGGTTCTAGATTTTATCGTTTTCTTAAAAAAAATATTTAGCCATCTACTAAAAGTGAATCATTATCAGGCACTCCCCCTACCAAAGGAAGAAGGGATCTCTCCCCTTATGAGGATTCATTGTCATCTGATTCATAGACAGACAAACTAGCCTATGTGGATCATATGTTCTCCCCCTCTGTATACAAGTCTGACACTGAGGACCATCCTATCCTCTGCATCCCCACCAGAAGATATCTGATTCTGAGATACCCTTCAAATGAGAGACCATGGAACTTACCCTGGTCCAGGTTAGATGCAAGGAACTCCTGGGCCAACCTGAGCTATTTACCATTTCCTCAGTAGCTGAAGCCTTAGCTGATGCATTTGCTGATACATCTTTGAAGTCATATTGCTAACCCTTTGTTCTTAGGAAGCCTGATGGTTTTTCACAAAGTGGGAGATTCCTTCAAATACTTAGAACCATACTTAGAACCATATTGCATGGCCATCAGTGGTGCCAATGGATGCCAGCAAGAACTACTTTGGCTGCAGTGCACAATACAATTCCTCATGATAGGAGAGTAACATTCTTAATAGAATGGGGAAGAAGAAATACACACCTGCTGCCTTAGCCTTCATGGCCTTAAAATGCCAGATATCCATGCTGAGATCACAGGGGACTTTACTGTTCCAGCTCAAGGAGAGTGTTGAAGAGATACAAGAGAGGAACCTGAAAGACAAAGTGCTCGATCTCTTCAGCCTCATTCCCAGGTTACCAAACACTCCATAAGGCATGTCTGTGATGCTGTGGATGCCTCATGTAGGGGCAGCAGCTACATAGTCCGTGTTAGTGGGGCAGGACCCAGGCTCTGCCAGGCCATGACAAAAGCAGAACTCCTTAATTTCTCATGGGTGATGGAGCTTCTGTTTGGACCTACTACAGAAAAGGTATTCAAGAAATTGGAGAAAAAAGGAGATCTTTTCAGCCTGTCATACATTTTTTTTCTTTCTCCTGTACTAAATTACAGTAGAAACTATCCCAGCAAAAGCTGCCCTTTCTAACAAAGACAGGAAAAAGACAAATATCAGAAAGGTAAGAAAGATTGCAATACAAATAGGAAAACCTTGGGGGGGGGAGGTTTCATTACCAGGACCAAGACAGGGAACAGGATTTGACTGTTCACTGCTTCTCCCTCTTCTTCTTCTTTTGGCTTTTTCCCGGTTAGGGGTTGCCACAGCAGATCACCTGTCTGCTCATGATTGGCAGTGGAGTTTTACAGTGTTGAGTTGCAAGCCCGGCACCCAACCTTCCACAGAAGGCACACACATGCACACACTCATGCCTAGAGCCAATTTAGAGTGTCCAATCCACCTACAACATGTCTTTGGGATATGGGAGGAAACCGGAGCATCAGGAGGAAACTCACATGACCACAGGGAGGACATGCAGACTCCGCACAGAAGGCACCCCAGCTGAGGATCAAACCGGAGAACTTCTTGCTGTGAGGTGGCAACACTAACTGCTGCACCACCATGGCCACCCTCACTGCTTCTCCCTCTACATTCCTAAATTCCCCCCAGCCCATAACCTCAAACAGCCCACCGCTTCTTGCCCACTAAAAACATGGGCCATTTAGGCCTGTTTGTCAAACAGTAGATGACCATCATACAAGATGTGTGTGTTAAAGATTTTGAAACAGGGATACAAACTACACATCATAAAAAGACCACTTTTGCAGGGAACCCTCCAGATCCCCCATATCAAAGTGACATGGTTCAACCTCTTCTGCAGGGGTTGCTTGCACAGAGTGCCAAACAAAGATTACCAAATGGAAAAAAGGCTTGGTTTCTATTCCATATTCGTCCTAGCGACAAGGAATGACAGACTCTGGAGATTACTTCTAGACCTGTCAGGGCTAAACTTGTTCCTAAAAATACCAAAATTCCAAATGTTATATTTGATAATATTCTTCTACTTCACAGCTGTTTCCATAGGCATACATGGTCAGTCTAGATCTGAAGATGACTACCTACATATCCCTATGGCCAGAGATTCAGAGCAGTGAGGAGTCCACTGCCAGTTCACTTCTTTGGTCTTTGAGTTATGTACTACAGCCAGGGTATTTACAAAGTACATGATGCCAATAACTGCCTTGTGCAGAAACAATGGCCGTCACATCAGTCCCTATTAGATGATTGTCTGATTAAAGCAACAACTCTGTGGGAAGTCTAAAACCCCACAGTTTATTCATTCATTCATTCATTCATTCATTCATTCATTCTAACTTGCTTTCAGAATCATTGTATCTTCTCTAATTCTGCCAAAATCCCATGTGATACCCTCAAAGCAAGTCCTTTTCTTGGGGGGCATTGCTAGACACCAGAGTGCCTTCCTTCCCTCAGACAAATGTACTCTTTGTACCAAACTTCATTCAACCAATGACCATCTGAACCCCTTTTCTGTAAGGGAGTTCTTTAGAGGGCTGAGATGCATGGTATCTTTCATCCTGATGGTTCTCCTAGTAAGGACATATAAGAAGAAGCTACAGTAGTACCTGCGAAACACAGTGATCCAGTCTCCCCAGTACCCTCCTTTCCTTCTTTCCATTATCAAGGGTTGTCATGGTGGATTCAGCAGGTGACAGTCAGAAAATATCCTTCAAACCTGGTTCAGACATGCAGATACTCACCATGGATTTTTCAGAAATAGACTGGGGTGGGGTCTCAGTCAGGGGAACTGAGGATCCAAAGAGCATGGAACTACAATCGCATTAAAATATACATCAGTATTAAAGAAATTATGACAGCAGTCCTAGCTGCAAAGGCTTTCAAATAAATTTGGCAGCCCAGGAATCTTATGTATCGTAACAGACAACCCGACAGTGATTCAATACATGAGTAAGCATGTGTATATCCACCCTTGCCTCTTATGTGGGTTGGCCTTATTTATGTATTTATTTATTTTATTTTATTTTACATTTGTTAACTGGGAAATTCCAACTGGACCAGGTCCATTTACAGCGGAGGCCCGGGGAGAAAAGCTCCGAAACATTGGTACAAAAAAAAATAAGAGAAGCAAATTTATACAGTGTTATAAGGTCATTTAAATAATACAACATGGAGTTAGACATTTTGCCAAACACTGAAAATATATAAAATAAGTTTGAAAAAGACATTTTCCAGGGAAACAGTCAGGAATTCCATTTAATGTGCAGGTGTATAATGATTGTGACAAAAAGGGGAGCGATCGCCCACTATGAGAAGTAGCTACTAATAGCCAGAGTTATTGGCTGTGTTTAATACTGTACAGGGTTAAAGTGAGTAGCTTGGAAGTTGGAAAAAGAAGGGGGGAGATGGGAGAGTAAAGGTTAGGTGATACAAGGACATAACCAGGTGTTTAGTAGATGTGATTTGAGGGAGTTTTTGAATTGTGGGGTGGTGTTGGCAGTGGTAAGAGAATGGGGGAGGGAATTCCAGTTTTTAGCAATGGTGTGGGAAAAGACCGCTTTGCCTGCAGTATTGTTTGCCCTGGAGATGCAGAGGAGAGATTTGTCACTAGATTGGAGATGCCGATTTGCAGAGTAATGGGTATGAAGATTTGATATAGATGTTTTTTTTCAGGGTACTTAAGGATGTTATATGCAGTAACTAGCTGGTGGTAGTTAAGTAGTTGTGGTAACTCTAGCCATTTTAGTTCTTTTAGAGCAACACAGTTATGTGTTCTATACTGGAGTTTGTAGCAAACTTGGCTATCTTATTGTAACAGGATTCTAGCTTGTGTAGGACAGTTTTTCTAATATGGGTGAAAATAGGTGCTGTGTACAGTAGTGTGGAAAGAAGGTGAATCTGGGCAAGGGTGACTCTTGCTTGGTGTGAGAGAAAGTTTTTCTGCCTATATAATGCGCCCATTTTTTGTGAACCAGTTTGATGGTTTGTGAGATGTGGATATCAAAGTGAAGATTGTTGTCAATTTCAACACCAAGAAGTTTGGTGTGGTCAGAAGGGGAGATGGTAGTGCCGTTTTTAGAGGTGATGGAAAAGGAGAGGAGAGCTTTTGATTTGTTAGGGGAAATAGTAGTAGTGTTGTCTTATTGGGGTTTAGGATTAGTTAGATACCTGAGATCCATTTTTCTACAGAGTTAAAGTTGGGTAAGTTGCTGTAGAATGGTGGGAGATGAGGCAGTGCAGATCAAGGTTGAATCATCTGCGTATTGAATAAGTGTGCCATGCTGGGTAGAGCTATTCAGGTTGTTTGTGAAAATAGAAAAGAGAAGTGGGCCCAGTATAGAGCCTTGTGGGACTCCTATGGTAGTTGGAAGTTGGGGGATAGTGCTCCTTGCCATTGGACAGATTGTTGCCTGTCAAATAGGTAGCTTCTGAACCAGGCTATGGTAGATGGGGTAAAAGATAGTGAGGCTAGAGAATCTAGCAGAATGGAGTTATAAGCATTGTGTCTGGCCTAGGACTTGGGGAGGACTCACAAGGAACCATACATCCTTTCAAAGGAAAACTCATTGACAGGCGGCTAAGCAGGACAAAGTCAAACCCAGACAAATAGATGCCAACCAGAGATATTTTCTCAGATTTAGTACATAGATAAGTGTGCCAGAAATATACCTTTTGGTTCTCCACTAAATGGACACTTTAAGAAGTTTTGGAGCAGGTAGCCAGCTCCATGGCTTACAGAGATAAAGTCTTAACAGAATTGCAGGTGACCTGAGTTCAACTAGCAGCCTGGTGCCTGTAGGGACTGGTCAGGGAGGATGTGAGTGAGCACCTGTCCTGGGGGGTGGAAGTGCCTCTGGCTTGCCACATGGGTGATATCTAGCTGAAGCAGAAGGTGTTCATCCATTAGAGTCCTGAGCTGGCCAAGCTCACTGTACCAGAGTGCAGTCAGACTAAATAGCCAAGGGGAAACTAGCATGAGGAGGCTCAGCTCCCCTCGAGAGAGTGTTTGCACAATTGCAAGATCAGAGGAGCTGCCAAGGGAAGGGGATGTTCCACACTGAGAAGTTACTCCACTCCACAGGACCAGAAAGCCTGCCTACTCCCTACCACCTCAGTGTCATCAGGGAACAGAGGACTGATTGAGGTTCATAGGCAGGAACAAATGGGCCATAGGGTTTTTACCTAGCCCATGAATACCCAGCTCCCATTCCACTGTAATAGACCGGCCAATTTGGTGATTTAATTATCCCTGCTATTGGACCTAATAAAAGCAAAACCTGTTCTGTTGCTGTCACATGTGAAGCTTTTTATGCAGAACCAGGGTTCACTTGTACACCCACCCCAACCTGAAGACTCCAAGGCTGACAGCATGGATGATCTAGCACTTAGATGCTTTAAGCACATGTTTTCAGAGGACACAGTTCACATACTAAGAAAGTCAGGGAAGCCCAACATATGGAAGTCATACTTTGTTAATGGAAAGAATTGTCTCTTTAACACCAAAGCAGTGATTAGGACCTGGCTGATGCATCAGTGTCCTTGCTCCTTAACTAACTGGTGAGACTTTTACAAGTCAGGGTTATCTTATCCACCAGTGAAGGTGTGTTAGCCATTGCAGCCTGTCTTGGGACCTCCGTGTGTACTTCTTCCTGCCAATAAAGCTGTTTTTAAGGAGGTTCCTGCATTTGAGACCATTCACTGTGGGGACTTCAACTATGTTAAAAAACAACTTACCTTATGTCCCTTCAAGCCAGCTGCTTCCACACCACTAATATTTTTGGCACAGAAAAACAATTTATTAATGGCAGTAGCATCTGCCAGAAGAATGTTTTAGAATTGCAAACCGTAGTATATAAAGAGCCCTTCTTTTTCCACAAGGACAGGGTCACCATGTGCAGTGATGCTACCTGCATGTCTAGCTTTGTAACAGAACTATATTTCTGTTAGACTACCATGTACCTGAGTTTCTTCTAGCTCCTCAAAATAAGGGGAGAGGATTTTATACACCCATGTTCTGCATAAGCAAATGACAGAACCAAAGAAATAAGGCAGTCTGAGCATGTGTTTATTTCCTTTAAAGTGGAAAGAAGAGGAAAGCTTGCTTCCAAGTAGGCAGCATCCATATAGCTAGCACATTGCATTTGTTTATATTATATCTTTCGTGAGAAGACTATACCAGAGTAGATTAGATTCCACCCCACTAGGGCCACAACAGTCACCACTGTATTTCTGAGTGGGACCTGTTACTCAAGTTATCCCAAAAGCAGGTTGGTGGTCATCTGCCCACACCTTCTTCAAGCACTTTAAGGTGAACATCTCCTCTAGAAAAACAAGGATGCAGTTTGCTACAGCCATCCTATAGGGAGAATTGCATTCCCCTCCTACTCAGAGCCAGCCATACAAATGGTCCATGTGATTTTGGAATCTTTCCAAGTGTCATTTCTGCAACAGTGAAAAACACAATGGACATTTATGTACATTGGTGTTCCTTTGTGTAGGAGCTTGCTATAACTAGAGATGTTCAAATAAGTTTAGTGCTATAGTACCATATTTCTCTAACCTCTTGACTGTTTCTTTTCCTCTAGGCGTTTGTGAGTTGAGTGGATACCCTAGTCACTCTTCCTCCTACCTTACGTTTAGTACCCTGATCAAGTGCTTATTTTTTTCATGGTTGGTCTATGTCCTGGAAATACAGCTTACAGGTCTTCTAGTTGGGCTTAAGCCATGGGACCCTTTGGGAGGTAGATAATGGTGCAGGCAAATGTCCCTCTTATACCACTGGTGTTCTGACTTCAGGGTGAAGGTTTCTGCCCAGTGAGAATGGAAAAGGGTGCTGAGATTTGGAATTCAGGCCTGTCATCAGGCTGTCAGAAGATGAAGCCACAAGTGTCATTGCTGCAACAGTGAACATACTCAAATATGTACATTTATGGTACAATCTATTGCAACTGCACATACCATTTTACTGTTCATGGGCCAATTTAGTTTAAAACCCAAAGGCTTTTGTTATGGCAGTTTTCACATATAACTCTGTTCGTAATATTATTATTCCTAGAATCTTTAAGAAAGTTATTAGCAACAAATTTAAGGTACTTACACGTTTTCTTTTAGATGTTTTTAAGACTGTTGCTAACATGAAGCCCTTAAAGTATTTAGGGAAAGTGGAGTGGCTATGTGACTTGAATTTACCTTTTAACTTTTGACTCGAGAGACATATTTCATATGAACTTGATGGGGGAAGTTATAATGGCCATCAAGACTGCAAGAGATTGAGTGTCACAGTCTTTCCAGAATCTTTGATTATCTTTAATAGAATCTTTAAAGTTTTCCACTCATGCATTCTTCATTCATGAGGTTTATGGATGATCCCAAGCTATTAACTGAAGACATTTTATAGTTTTCAATTCTTTTTCAAGTGCCTAGGTATTCAATTAATTTCTGAGTGGGCTTTCTCATTTTTCTGCCTTTTTTACTATCTCTTCTCTCAATCTGTAACTACACTTAAAAATTGATTTGGGTTTAACAGAATCCATTTTCATTTGTCTGAGCTCTTAAGTGGATTAATCAACATCACTTATCTAATTACTGTGCTTTAGTCACTTTTCAAGCATAACAGAAAAAGCCATATTTGGCCACTTGTGTGAGTTGTAACTAGAGCTTGTGATAATTAAACCCAGTGAGAGTGGGCCATTTCTGCAATTCTGGGGAGATAAGCACTATTGGCTAGATCTTTAAGCTATTTATGGCTCCTGGTACTTTACATTACATGAGCAGTATCTTAATCCATCTTGGAAGCTGAAAATCTCTCTTCAAGCTAAAACCAAAGCATTTGGACTCCATTTTGTTTCTAGGGAAGTGCATTTAAACTACTGCACTACTCCACTTATCCTATCATTTAAACCAAGTGTTTTGAGCTGCTATCCCTTACTGTACGTGTGGCCTTGGAAGCCCCTGACAGTCTCATCTCCTGTATACCTGGCCGTGGAAGTTCCCACTCTCATCTCTTCTGCTAATCTTACTGGACACTTATAAATGAAACTGGAAAAGTTCTACCCTAATTAGCCTCTGTTTCATACATTATCTGGCTGTAACTCATTCCTCCAGTACCGCTGTTTTGAGTGTGTACCTTTGACTCCTAGTCAGTGTGGTTTGATCCTTTAAAAAATGAAGTTATGACCTTTTAGTTCTAACAAATACTCATTAACAGAGGTCAGACAGCAATACAATTGTGTTTGCCATCATGTATGCTTCAAGATAAAATATTCTGATACCTTGTATGTAGCATGGTTTTGGAATTATTAATGCAAGTATGAACAAGCAATGTTTGCCACCTAGAGGAGCAGTAGGAGAAACACCTGGAGGGGCACTCGGCTGTAATGGTTACACAAGCTCATTGATTAAATTAGACAAGAAACTAAGAGGACTAATTAAGTCCAACAAGGCTAATTATGAGGTCAGGATAGCCTGTCAGGCTAAGGACAATCACAAGGCCTTCTTCAGCTATGTCCAAAACCTTAAAGGTAACTTGCATCAGTGTGCTAAACTGGTGGTAAATGGCATCACCTTCACTGGTTGGGGTGACACTGAATCTACTGACTGACAAATTCTTCTCTTAATTTTACCCCCACTGCTACCCTCTGTGAAGTCCCTTCTAGCATATTCCTTCAACTATCAGCAGGGAGCAGGTCTTGACGGTACTCTCTAAGGCCAAAAACACTGCCTCATTGGGGCCTGACAATATCCCAGGTTGTTTCCTAAATAATTTTACAACATGACCTACTAGAAGCACTAGAGGCAGTCTTCAACTACAGCCACAAAACAAGTTATGTACCAACTGAATGGAGGATTAGAATGCCATTCCTCTCCATAAGGGTTGTGCATCAACTGACCCTGGAAACTAAAGACCGGTTAGTCTGACAAGTCTAATATGCAGAGCCGTGGAATGAATTATTATGGAAATGAGCAAGGGCATTGGCAACCTACAGACACTGGACCTATCCTAGTTTGGCTTTGTTAATGGAAAGTTTTGCCTAATTAACCTGGTAGACTTCTTCGAGAGAGTCACCAAGGCAGTGGATTAGGAGAAAACACCTACCTTGACCTGGCTAAGTCATTCGATATGATACCCCACATAGGTATTGTTGAGAAATTCACTGAACTGGGCATAAATCCATACTTAGCACACTGGATTGCCATCTGGCTTACACATATGACCTAAGAAGTCAGAATTGGTGAGACCACCTCCACCAAGAGGCCAGTCACTAGTGCACTACCTCAGAGCTCCATACTGGGCCTGCACCTGTTTGTCATCTACTTCTTGGAAGTTAAGGCTAATGTCAAGTGCCTCTGGCTCACCAAGTTCACAGATGACTGTAAATATGGAGTTATCATGGATTCCCTCATGACACTTAACATCCTGTAATATTGTTTTACACAGACAAATAACTGGTGCCAAAGTCATGTATTAAAACTAAACTCCAAGAAATACATTATAGTGCCTTTGGGGATTTCTCCACCCAAGTTAATTACTCCATCAATAAAACACCACTAATAGTTGGCCCAGTAATTAGGGAGCTGGGAACATATGTAGATAGTACTCTGGCCTTTGACCAACACATAACCAAAATAGTAAGCAAACTATTCTATGTCACCCAACTTATAAGTAAGGGTATGGCATGCGGGTCCAAGGAAGTCATAGTAGCACTTTACTCAACCCTTATCAGACCCTTTTTGAGTACAGTGCCCCCTTTGGCATGTACCAAACCAGGCACTTACAACAGCTGGAATGCCAAAAAGATTCTTGGGAGCTATCATAGATTGCCCCCATGACACAAGCATCTTACAAGAGGCTTTAACACAGACAAATGACTGTGCCAAAGTCGCAGACTAGAACTCACTGCGAAGAAATGCATTATAGTGCCTTTTTGGAAAACTACTAACCAAGCTAATTACTTCATCGATAAGACACCACCTAAGAGCTGACCCAGTAGTCAGGGATCTGAGAACACATGCAAATAATAATCTGGCCTTGGTCTAGTTTATGGTCAATGTAGTAATAAAATCATTTTATACTGCCAAACATATTTATTTATTTATTTATTTATTTTACATTTGTTTACCGGGATAGTCCGACTGGATATATGTCCATTTTCAGTGGAGGCCCAGGGAGAAAAGCTCCAACAAGGTTACAACAGTTTCTTCAAGAATTTACATATATATAAGGGTATAATCTCCAGGTCCAAGAAAGTCGCAATGCTACGTTATTTGGCCTTTATCAGGCCCATTGAGTATAATGCCCCTTTGGCATATACCTGACCAGACATATGCATCAGTTTGAATGCCCACAAAGGTTCCTTACTAGGAGAATCCAGGGTATAAATGAATTGTTATGTACAGATCACCTTAAAGCCCTATCTCTATACTCTGTCTCCTAGAGGTTACTGAGAGGCACTCTGTACCTGACATATAAGGCATCCTTGGATCCAGCTCTGATGGACCTTTTGCACATCAGCAAAATGAACAGCATCAGAACCAGCAGAGCCAAGGATTTGAATTTTGCTTATGACATAAATAAGACATGTTGGCAAGACAGATATGTTTCTCAGAAGATCGCATGCTCTGAAACAGGTTCCCAGTCCGTGTGAAGTACAGTCCACCCCTAACCCTATTTAAGTGTAACCTTGGCCAATGGATGGGAAATTGGAAATTCACCTTGAGTCTGAACCCCATGTCTCTCCTAGACAGAGGCAGACATTAATGCCCAAACTAACATACTCCCCTTGCAAAACCTCTAGAATTTCCCAACTAACATATCTTCTCCTAATAAACAACCATGATACATAGGAACACGGTTGGGATGGTTTGCACAGCTAGGCTTATAAAAGCCCTGGTAGTTGTTAGCCTAGTATATACCAATGAACCTATGAATATATTGGTCTCTCTAACATGTTCTATTTATATGCCTCTCGGAAGGATCAATGTGGTATGGAACATACTCCCAGTCCATATAAAGCACAGTTCATCCCTGACCATATTCAAATAAAACCTTTACCATTGTATGGGAAATCTTAAATTCAACCTTGGTCTGACCCCCCCATGTCTCTGATGGACAGAGGCCAACAGTGAGTAAAATATTCCCTAATTAACATACCCCTTACCCCAACAAAACCCTTGTCTATCCTCTTACTAACTTACCCCTCTGAACAGATGCCCAAAGTATTCTATCTTTGTTGTTAGAGTCCTCTATTCTACTTGTCATTTGCCTGCTTACTTAAAATTGCATTCCAATGCCTTCTGTTTGTTAAATCTGCTACTGTGGATACATCTGCTACATTGTTACAGCCCGCCCGGCCCCACTGATACATGAAGTGCTGTTCTCCTTTTGCTCCCTACTGTTTGTGCACTAATTACAGTTTTTCTTGTCCTGCTATAAATGTTAACATTTCTAGAATTCTACTGTACTTGGGTCATTGGCCTGTAGCATAGTCATAGGCTAACTGAACTGTGATTTGCTACAGATTCAGATGTCACAGAGTTCCACTACTGGATTCATTTGATTGGATCACTCTCAAGCTCATCTGCTGCAACCTGCACAGAGCTGTATCTACCCAGGGTCTTTTATTCTAGAACCTGATTTGGGTGGAAAGCACTGAACTGTGAAAAGTTAGCTTTTCATTATAAAAGGAAGAAAAAAAAGCTGCGTTGAGCTACACTCAGTGCTCTACAACTGCCGTTGGACTCTGTCTGTAGTGGGCTGTCTGTGCAAGGGCTTTTTTATTTTCCATATGAAATACTTGAAATATCTATACAGCCTTAGAAATCCAGGTCTGAGGCTCAAATAACTCATGCCAAGTGCAAGTAAGCACACCATGAGCTGCAGTATACTCCTGACGAAATAACTAGGCATTTCTACACACATTAGTAGTGTATCCACCCAAACCTTGTCTTAAACAAACTGACCTCCAAGTAGTTATAGTCACCCCTGCCTCTCCTGAGTCATTCTTGTTGAAACCATGGACCAGCACTTCCCCCAAATTCTGTAGCCATCCTGCTTCAGATGGGTGTCTTGAGACACCATAAGAATTGTCATGTTGTCTGATGATAATCTATTATTCAAACAGCATAACTTGTGTTACAGATGTATATATATATAATGTCTTTAAGGCTAAAATCTCATGCACAGTAAACTCAGACACCAACATTGTCAGCAGTACACCATGCCTCACCAAGGCCATCACAATACACATACCCCATCATACACTAAGGTTCTAAAGACTAATTTGCCTAAACTTCAGAGACCTCCAAAATACAACATAGACACAAACAGCACTCAGCAAGTGAAGCTACCTCCTCACATCGCACAGAGTACCAAATTCACAGATGCTGATCCCGTAAGGCAGGCATCTACCCAACCAAACATTCTTGTTAAAGGGGCTCCATTGTAGGACATACAGATGTACCTTTTAACCAGGATGAGTAAGGAAAGAGTGATGGTTAGTTGCTTGTGTGATGCCAGCATCTGTCAGAGCACATACACACTCAAATCCTTGAACAACAAGTACCAGTATGGCACTGCCACAGTATGTAGGTGTCAGCGATTTGAGATATACCTCCCTGGAAAATATGAGGAGAGACATAATGGAGCTCTCAGACTGCATCCAAGGCAGGTATGAGCCTAGCATCAACCATCATTTTACCTGCTCCAATGACGATGCTGCAGTATGAGCAAAAAATACTTGACTTCAATAATTAATTTAATTTTTAGTGCCATTTGAAGGGGGTCCAATATTTGTCAGCCTGGAAAGATATGATCGACAGGCCACTCTGCTTTGCCAGTCATGGCCTGCATCTGTCCTTTCTATGGTTTCAGTTATTGGCAAAGACACTGTCCACCACCATATTACCTTTATTGACAATGGGAGCCTCACAAACCTACGAACATAACAAAACAAGCAAAGGAAAATATGAAGGTGCTATTGATCAACACTATGAGCATAAGCAAGAAACTCCACTCCCTACAAGCCCTTTTCACGCTGGAGGGCATAGACATCCGTGTGGTGACTGAGGCATGGTTTAAAATGGCAGAGTGCATTTTGGCTTTGCAGGGATAGAATACCTTCCTCACATTTAGACCAGCTACTGTGCAGGAGAGGGGAATGTGGAGGTGTGTCCATCTTCATCCAGAATAGACTTACATCAAGGTTGGTAAAGCAGCATGATGGATTAGAGCTTCCTTATGTCCAAATAACCATCAGAAAGATTGTGTACAATATATTTGCTAAATATCGAACAAACTCTCTCTATGGCACAGGAAAGCCACTTTGCCTGTCTACATGAACTGGAATCATAACCCAGTACCATTTTTCTTTGGTGATCTAAACTGTTCAACTACAAAATGGAAAACCTACACCACTACTAGTGTGAAAGCACATAAATTCCTGAACTTTGTCAATACAAATGCCCTGGAAAAGTTAGTCACAGTGTACCCACTTTTGGTAGCAACATCGTAGATCTTGTTCTTAGTTGGGGGCATCTTGCACATTTCTTGCTTATCTTTGTCACTTGTCATGTCTGACCATAAAGAAGTCTCCTTTCAAATAAAATTGAAACTAGAGACCCCTTCCACCCAAAGTACTTTCAGAAATTTCTCTAAGACAGACTACATAAGTGATACATTGGCAAGCTCCAAATCCCCACCAAGCCTAGTTAACTCCACTGAATATGTGGAAATGTACACCACCACACTATACCAGCATGTAAATGGCTGCATAGATGCAGCTGCACCCTGCAGAAACAAGTGCAGGGCAAAGGCCAGAAAAAAACATTGAGGTGGAACCATGTTAGCAACAGGCTTTACATTTAAAGGAAGAGAATTTTGACCAAAAGTGAGATGAGTAATTCCCAGAATGCTAGAACCCTTGTCATTTATATAAAAAGCAACACAAGAGCTTAATAAAATCCAACAAAGCCATGTTTGAGGCCAAAGTAACCACCTAAGACAAAGACATTCATTAGGCCCTTTTTAATTATGTTTGCAATCTCAGAAGTACAGCAAAGCAATGCATTGACCTGATTGTGAATGATGTTTCCTACACAGAGGCTGAAGATATAGGGAACCTACTGGCCAATTAATTCAGCTTAAGCTTTACCCCTGTCTTCCATCTGTCTATCCCACAAAATATACATAAAACCAGATCGCCTCTTGCTGTCACACAAGACCAAGTCTTAAGAAGTATCAAAAGCTAAAAATACTGTTTCAGTGGGCCCTGACAATATTCCTGGATGCATCTTAAATAACATGATGCACAATTTAGCCACTCCCCCCAACAACACTTACACCTCATCCTCCATGCAGGTTTTGTACCAAGCAAATGGAAAACAGCTACAGTCACTTCCCTGCGTAAGGGAGGTCCTTCCACAGATGCAGGCAATTACAGACTCATAAGTCTGACCAGCCTCATATGCAAAGCCATGGAAAGGCTTACAGTGAAACAAATCAATAGGGACTTAGGGAACATCCAAACACTGGATCTGTCTCAGTTTGAAATTGTCAAGGGTAGGTCATGTTTACTCAACCTGGTGGATTTTTTTTGAAAATGTCACCAAAGTAATGAATCAAGGTAAAGTCATACACACCATATACTTCTACCTGGCCAAGGCTTTTAACAAAATCTCCCATCAGGCATAGTAGAAAAGCTAAATAAACTGGCAGTAAACCCCTACATTACCCACTGGATTATCAGCTGGCTCACAGATAAGATGCAGGAGATCAAAATAAGCCAAACTATCTCTACATGTAGGAGATCAAAATAAGGGAAACCATCTCCACAAAGAGGCTGGTCACCAGTGGAGTATCCCAGGTTTCAGTGCTGTGATCTCTCCTGTTTGGCATCTACTTCTCTGAAGTAAATATCAATAAGAAAGTGCTCTGGCTGACTAAGTTTGCAGATGCCTGCAAGGTGGGCGCAGCCACTGAACCTGCAAATGACTAGGCTATCTTGCAGGAAGGCTTGTCCCAAACAAATAACTGGTGCTGGAATCGTGGACTGAAACTAAATGCCAAAAAATGCATTATTGTATCCTTTGGGAAGTCATCTACCCTGGAGAGCTAGCAGATTGACAGTACACTCCTAAAACTGATTTGGGAAATTATGGGGAGAATGACTTGACTTTTGACCAACATGTGTCCACTGTCGTAAGAAAGTCCTTCTATATCATGCAGCTTATAAACAAAGGGATTGCTTCTAGATCTAGAGGTGTCATTGTCCCCCTTTACTCAGCTCTCAATATGCTAATCATTAAGTATAATGCTCCTTTCAGCATGTGTCTGTCCAGACACATGCAGCAACTGTAACACCCTCAGAGATAAGACCTAAGCAATATGTCATATGTGGACCATCTTAAAACCCTGTCAATATACTCAGTGTCCTACAGAATGCAAAGAGGTGACCAGTGTCTGCCATACAAGGCATCCTGTGTCCCAATACAGATTGGCCTACTGTACATCAGCAAATTAAGTGGCAACAGAAATACTCACTTCAGGATCTAAACCTCTTTTGCAGCATCAATAGAATGGTTTGGGGAGACAAATATATTTTACTGAGGATACCACTGCTCTGGAACAGACTCCCTTCCACATAAAACAAAGCTCATCCCAGTTCATATTCAAACACAGCTTGAATCTACAGATGGGTAATAGAAAATTTATCCCAGGACTACCCTTGTACTACTAGTGGACAGAGACAGCTCCTAAATGCTTTATCCCAAATGTGTCCCCTCAAATTATCTATGGTATGACCCAAGTTATTCTGAATAGGGGTAACATATAGTTATGAACTGTGGTATAGGTAATGCCAATCTAGTACCAAATGAGACTAATTCAAGCACCAAAAGGGAAATTGACAAGGATTAAAATGGCCTGTAAGGGCAGCTAGCTTAGTACCTACTTACAAACATGTGAACTTGTAAGGTACATAAAGTCTTTGTTCATTTCCAAGGAATTTACACAACTCATTAATGATTCAGGATACAATGTACAAGTTTTTATTTTTATTTATTTAATTTTTAATTTTATTTTCAAAAAATACTGTTATAGAAAGATTTAGCACCACATTACCTCAATTTTTTTGGCTAATTCTTTGGCTGTGACAGGTGTGGTCTCTTCTCATCTGGAGAACACCTTCGCTAATACCAGCATGTTTGTACCCTCTTCATAGGTTCATAAGTTGGTACTAGGCTATCGGCCATAGGGCCTATACAGGCCTAGCCATAACAATTCCCTGGCTATTTCTTCCCACAGTATTTACGTCCCTGGACCCCTGTCTAGCAGGGCGACTGGCACAGGCCAGTAAAGTCAATGTTTACCACTCTTCCAGGGTCCTTTCAGGGCCTAATTTAATTTTTTTTCTAAATGTTATAATTTAAAAATATTGCTTATTGTTTAGTTATTTTCAGTATTTTTATACATAACTGGTCACCAGTACTTTTCTGAAATTAGAAAATCTGTTCTTTCTATTCATTATGACTGGTACATACATGAATTCATATCTTACTTTTCTGATTTTCAGAGAACAGTATATCATAGTCTAGCATTACTTTTCCTGTTTTCTAAGCACTTACTTTGCAGGCTGTAAGTCTTGCATCTACATTTTTAAATAAGTATCTTGTGTATATAAATCATTTAAAGTGCTTTATTTTATTGCTTTACTTATGAATCCTTGATTTTCTTTTCACTAATCATGTATACAGACAGTGTTCTTGGCTATTGATCTGCCTAATTATTTTTGTGATTCATGCTTTACTTTTTTCAGACTTTCACTTTAATGATGGTATTAGCCATTCATTTTTCTTTTGTACTTTATAAAAGATCTTATTAAATTACGCTCAGTATAGAATGTGTCTAGCTTCTGATTTTATTAAATCTCTCCATTCCCTAATTGACTGAATAACAGAGGCATAATCAAAACAGATATTTTTATTTTTTCTGGGATATGCATGTACTATTCTAATGACACCTTCGATTTTTGTAGTTTATCTGGTCTGTGAGTGATTAGAACACTTGACTTTAATAACTTTCATTGTACATGGTATGCAGAGAGCATCCCGTTTTGTAATGAAATTGATGCAAATATGTATTTGAAGGGGTCTTCTTTCACCATTTCTCTCTGTAAAATTATTCTTGCATTGCAGTCATGCTTCTATCATTTAAAGGTCATTAATGAGTTCAGTAAAGAGATATCATATCTGCATTAATCCATTTAATCATTCTTTGGCACCTGTTACCTTCCCTGAAAGCAAATATTAAAATGGAGTGCCACTGAATTATATGTTATGACCCTGCAAAAGAGCACGATTCAAATTGCACTAGTTAAGCTTCACATAAGTTTGTCAGCATATGTCTTTGAACCCTGAAATAAAAGCATTGTGCTTCTCATCTACATTTACTGCCACTCCCTCCATATGAGAACCCTGCACCTGCCATGGTATTATTCTAACACTGAGCTTGGCTTTACCTTGGGGAATTTGCAGAGTTGATTTCAGGATTAGATTCACATTCAAACAATTTTTATACCTTTGCAGTTTAGGGGGAAGTCCACAAATTCATGGATACAGCCCTCAAGCAGTCATTGTTTCAGGACCGGGATCGAAAAAGTGAAGCTCATTCCTGACTCCTTCAAATGAAACAATGTTACCAAATCCACCCATAAATCCTGTATTTTTCACTGCCCAGCATACAGCTGCCAAACTCTGAGTTGTCATCCTTGACTTTCTCTGTTTTATGACCTTCTCTGTTTTCTGCCATCTTCTTAGATAAAAATGCTTCAGTATGTAAATTGTGACTGGTTTTGGTTTGCAGTTTTAGTAGTGAAAACCACTTTTCATTCAGAACTTCATTAAATTAATCTCTTATCTGTTGAATTACATAATGCTAGAGCTAAATGTAATGCCTCTTTTAGCTCTTCACAGCATTCAATTATTTCTTTAGCATCTGGATTCTTTTGTCTTTCTCTTTTCCTGCTAGCATTTGATATAGGAGCCTAGCCATTTGCTGTAATTATCATTAAAATCTCCCCTAGTGTACCATTGCTAAGAAATATCCAATGGATGTCTTTGATCTCTGAAATGGTAGATATATGGTTATACCAAATCTTGTTGAATTGGTATACCTGACTGTCCAGAATAATTTGTAAGAATTTTGCTTGTTTGATAATCTGTGCCTTATGAGGGTTTAGTTTTAATCCATTATACTTCGCTGATCTGAGCACATTTTGCAGAAATAATTTGCTTGTTTTTTTTCTTTAGTTTTAAGTAATGTATTATCCACATGCCAGACTGTTTTCAGAATACATAGCTTGTTCCATGATACAGTAGGATTAAGATAGTCAAGAATTTATCAACAAGAATCAGTTGTTATTTTGTTTATTTTTTATTTTATATTTTCTACCTGGTAAGTGGGCTGATCCTTGGTCTCCGTTTGGCCCCAAGAGCACAAAAGTTAACATAGTAAAACATTGTACGTGTAATAAGAAAATTGAGAGGCTTAGCAATTAACAGCATGAGCATATTGTAGTGAAAGTACTGCAACAGGTTTTTCAACTTAGCAACAATAATTACTTAGTGAAAGTTACAGTTTTTGTGCAGGTGATAATAGTCAGTATAGAGTCTAGTGGTATTTGTTGCCAGTTGGAAGTAAGGGAAAAACAGAAAAAGAGGTAAGAACAGACAGAAACAGTAATAATGTAGGAGTTAGGGGTGAATTCTTGTTTTAATCCTTCCCAGTATGTACAGGATGAAAATCATTTCTTATAATATGATCTGGATACGAATTTCACCAAAGGGAAGAATTTGAGGTTTTATAATGTTTAGTGAAGCACTGCATAATTGTACTAACCTTTGTCATCACTGCAAGCAAATTTCTAGCTTCTTTTAGGTAATTTGTAAGTTTTTTTTTGTTTGTTTTTTTAATAAGGGCTTATACTCAGCTGTCTGTCAAATATGTCATTGTAGTTAATTCCAGTTAGATAAGATGAGACAATTTTGCTGAAACTCTGTTTGCCTAAGACTATTTTTAAGGGAGGACAGACAAGAGTAATGGCATTAGCGTCTTAACTGTGGAGTGAGAACGGTGAGTATTTTTTTATTTGTTGCACTTGATTACCAGTAAAATCTTACTGGGCAATACACCCCCTTTTCAGCAGAGGCCTGGGAAGAACTTTATTGTCTTTGTTTTGCAGTTTGCATGCTAGAGAGGGCAGTATTGTTGGTGGCGAAGGCTAACAGAAGCAGTGTGACTCAAGGGTGGGGGGGCAAACTATTTGCTTTTCACACTTGTATACAGTGGTGTGCATGTCCCATTGAGAGGTTAATAAATCTGCACATTATATTCATAGTGGTCTGAATCAGATGTGCATTATGGATGAGTGGTAAGAAACTATGGGAAGGGGATACTACAATTTAGGAGTAAGTACATTTTTAGTCAGAACCCTTCTAACATCTGGAGTGAGATGGTCAGAAATGGAATAGAGAGCTTTAAGTGAGGTCATTTACCTTTATGTGTAGTGGTTTCAGTATGGGAGTGAGAGACAAGAGTGGACTACTGATAGGAGTATTGTTAAGAGTCATAATGCTAAGGGGTGTAAACAATGTGATTTTCTTTTTATTATAATTATCAGATTATGCTTTTCTGCCTTTGTGGGTGCAGTTTACTGGGTATTGAAAAAAAATGTTACTAAACTGCATCCAAGTCACAAAAGTTGTAATCAGATAGTCATTCTCGGAGGTGTTAATGATCCTGGTAGAGTAACCGTAGATTGGATGAGCCTTACATGTACTGGTATTGTGCACCTTGATAAAGAAAAGAACTTGTAAGTCTTGACTAATATTTCACTGTAGGGTTTTGTGCTATAACACACTGGGGGATGAAATCGTACAGAAGCCATTACTCTTCTGGAGAGGTGAATTATATTTACACCACTCAGGTAATAAAAGTTTCACTGCAAAGGTGAGCAGGCTGATGAAATATGTTTAGCACATAGCTTTCTCCCAGTAGTACAAGTTTGCGAAGTGGGAGTAAGAGTCTCAGAGCCCTAGCCTGCAACACAACAACTTTAAATAATATGATTATGGGATGTGAATGCAGCTGATCTCTAGAGAAAGACAGCATCGCTGCTATTACTTAGTCATGGTTTGGGACTGACGGTCTCCCTACCTATATTACTAACTTCTTAGGTTATCACAGTTTTAGAACGGTCAGATTTGGAGAGAATGTATTTCTTTATGTTTAAGACTGAATACCTTCATCTTTAGTGTGTAACAGTCATGATGCAGAGGTCTTGGTTGTAACATTCTCTTAACAACTGATAGTGTCACAGTCATGGGTTGCTGCTCTAACTCTGGTTTTACATCTGTAGAAAACAAAGCCCCAAACTTGAAAAGGTTACTGTGAGGTGTGCACAAAGTGTACACTGTGCGGTAACTTTTCTGTATTCAGAGACAGCGGTACCACAGTGTTGTTGCATGAAAACATGCAGCACTGCAGCGGGTTGTGTCTTTGGCCATGCTAGATGATAATGACGCATTCCACGGATGATGCACCTGCTAATTAGCCATGTGGTCTCTGTGGAACTGCCCACAATAAGGATTTCATTTATTTGTCTTATGAACTTTTCTGTATTCAGAGACAGCCCTCTCACAGTGCTGTTGCACAAAGATGGGCAGCATGGTGGACTATCTCTGCGGCCATGCTTTATACTAATGAGACATTCTGGGGGAGAAGAATAATGCTAGTGCATCTTTGTGCTTTCCCAAGAACCGCCTGCAGTATGGCATTCAGAGAATCACTCAGCTGAGTAAATTAGCATGGGTACTCCAAAAGGCTGTATTCATACTTCTCGGTAGAGGTAAGTGCCGGGGAGTTTAGTGGTCAGGTAGCGTTAGGATATGTGTAAATGTATGTGTATGTGAAAGTCTGTGAGGGGCTGTATGTGTGAGTGCATGTATGAGTGTCTGCCTGCCTGGAAGGTCACAGTAAGGTGGTTAGTGAAAGGGTAGGATAGGTGTGTGCGCATGCATGCGTACGTATGGAATGAATGTCTGTGTGTAGGGGGATGGGAGTTGAATTATCAGTCACATCCCTGGGCTAGATAGCAAGTCCTGCAACTTTGGGTCATGGGGCCCCTAGCCTCCAGGGATAACACTAAAGATGTGTGTCGGGGGGGGGGGGACCACTAGTCACAAGGAATAACTTTAAAGACCCAGGTCAGTGTTTGGGGAATACTAACCACCAGGAATAACCTTACATCATCATGACTGAATGGCATTCACATATAATGTGGGTTGGGGGAACAACTAGTCCGCAGGTAGAATGCTTACATCTTGTGTTGTAATGAGTCTTGAGCATAATGCGGATTGGGGGGAACATTTTAATACCAGGGACAACTCTTACATTTCATGCCTTGACACCACTGAAACATACCAGTGATCTGAGGGGGTACCCAAGACACCATGGACAGTGTAAAGAGCTTGCCTTAAAAGCATTAAGAAGGATCCAATCCTGCACCTTCCTAACTCCAGTAGAGGATATTACTGGACACAGAAATGTAATTTGACTAATAAGTAAGACTCAAAAATGTGCACTTTTTCCACTGCCAACATTAACATTAACCCACTGCGCTAATTGATTAGTTAGTACAGCACGGGTTTTTAATATATAATGAAGATCTTGGACATTATTCAATACTTGCAACATTTCATGAGTTATGAGGAAGAGGGGAAAGTCACATATTGCATACCTCTCAACCTCATACAGCATCAAGACAAAACCAAAATTAATGGTGAGCTCAAAGACACAATCAGAGAGAGATTTTACGTATTCCTCTTATAAACTTAGACAGTCACTAGAATAACAACTTTTGCATTTGCATGCATTTGCTTTAAGATTATGAAGTGTGAAACTTTTTGTCTGGCATTAATGACTGACTGTTATCATCCATGATTTACGAAGGCAGGAAAAAATGAGACATTAGGGATGTTCTGACAACACAGGGACAGATACGTAGTATAGTGTGTGTGTCTATGTGTGTGTGTGTGTGTGTGTGTGTGTGTGTGTGTGTGTGTGTGTGTGTGTGTGCGTGTGTGTGTGCGTGTGTGTGTGTGTGTGTGTGTGTGTGTGTGTGTGTGTGTGTGCGTGTGTGTGTGTGTGTGTGTGTGTGTGTGTGTGTGTGTGTGTGTGTGTGTGTGTGTGTGTGTGTGTGTTTTTACTGCTTGCATGTATATGGAAGATTGACTGTGGCGGTGCCTTTGCTAGCACAGTGCATCAGCTGCCAGTGAAAACTACTGAAGGAAAGTGTTGATTATCACTAGTGGTACTTAACAGCAATTCAGAGGGCAGGCAAATTAGCCAGTATTGAGTATTTCCTCATTGCAGGTAATGTGTGTCTGAATGTGATAATACTGAATCAAGGAAACGGGGCCTTTTTACTACAAAGTGCTCAGGTTCTTTCCACATCCTCAAGAAAATGTTTTACAAGGCTTTTGTAAATTGTTTGGATCATTCAAATTTACTTTTCCTAGGTTACCTTAATTTTCCTCCTGTTACATGCAAAATGTTCACCTCTTTTAGAAGATCTGACCTCAGACTTTTGAATTACATTGTACAATTACATTTTACCCAAAAGGTCAACTTTTTGTATTAGGGCAGACTCTTGTTAGATGCAATATTTGTGCATCCTGACTTAGAGAGACTAGAACTCAAGCCATTATGTCCATTATGCTCTTCAGACTAGTTTTATCTACTGGGATAGTTGGTCATGCTTGAAGAGGAGCCACAAATCAGTTCACTGACTGGTTAACAAAAGTTAAATAAATAAATACATCCTGTTACAAATAATCTTAAGAATGAGATATCACAGAAAAAAACAAAACATTTTATAAGGCAGATTATGTAACTATGAACAATCTTAGAAAGTGGGACAGATCTCAGAAAACACTTGACAGTGATTCAGGGATTTGGAACATTCTGTAAGAAATCATACAGTGTTATCAATAACTGTACCAGTATTCAAAACAAAAATACCTACTTTTTCAGATAAACCATATAAAAGGAAAAAGAGTCCAGAAGTTACATATAATGAAAAGACATAACATGAAAATTTGTACTTTATTTGTTATAACATTCACCACTACATTTTTTTTTTTAAAAAGATTATTAGATACCAAAAGTCATGCCATGAGAAATATTTGGCCTTGCACATTTCTTGTAGCCCAAACTCGAAAGACAATCTTTTCATGCAGTTCTAAGACCAAACCAGAAGCTGGTAATATTCTAGTTAAACACAGAGACCACCTTATCAGAGGTGTTGCAAATAATATTCTAGTTAAACACAGAGACCACCTTATCAGAGGTGTTGCGAATAATATTCTAGTTAAACACAGAGACCACCTTATCAAAGGTGTTGCGAAGTATTGCAGAAATGTTTGTGAATATTTTCTACTATCAGTCTTGTCAAGCAGTTGACCAAGTCATAAACTGATTTATCCATGGAGGACATCCAGCTGGCAGTCTAAGTTATAGTATGCCAAGTATTTGCTAAACTCATCTTCCACATAAAACTAGTATTAATTTGGCACCAGTCTTGTATTGTAGTATAAGTAAAGATATAATTATAATCCAGATTTAGGGAGAAGACAAACTAGTTACACCCCTTGCTAGTGTAAAAAAAAGTGCTTAACAAAATTTTATACACATCTTTCAGAACTGTTATGCTGTAGTCTCTGACTAGGGCATAAACAGCTGTTACCACAGTCCAGTGATATGAAGCTGAACAGTCTTAGACGAGTTTTCTTTTTTCTTTTTTTTTTTTTTTTCTTTCCCAGTCAGCCTGCTTGAATGGCTCCACTACCTATTGGCCTATTTATGTTGACATGGGGGGGGGGGGTGTTGAGAACCAGGCATTCCCAGGCTAGGCTATGACTCTTTCATTCTAGCTTGTGGTACCTTATTGTTAGTCCATTCATCCCACATATGGCAAGTGTTTAACTGGTAGGGAGCAGACCAACTTACTGATCTGGTGGAGTGCCTACCTTTCCCTCTGGGAACATCCTCCTCCTTTGCAGTAGCTAACTGAGCTCTGCTTCTATGCTGCTAACTACAGGGAGTGTGCCTCAATGTTTTCTTGGCTTATGCATGCAGGAAATCTGTGTGTGTTGACAACCTAATGTTCCATGGGTGCAGCCCATAGTGCTCTGCTAATGCTGCATGGGTGCAGCTCATAGTGCTCTGCTAATGCTGCATGGGTGCAGCCCATAGTGCTCTGCTAATGCTGCATGGGTGCAGCCCATAGTGCTCTGCTAATGCTGCATGGGTGCAGCTCATAGTGCTCTGCTAATGTTGCATGGGTGCAGTCCACAGTGCTCTGCTAATGCTGCATGAGTGCAGCTCATAGTGCTCTGTTAAGTGTAACCCATGTGGTGAGTCAGAGATTCCTGCCTAACCCTGGATCAACAAGCTAACAGCAACCACGCACTCCTGTCCTCCCCTTGCAGCTTCTTTGTGTACCAATCTATTGGTCAAATTTAGGTTAACTGCATTATAGTTATGACTTTATTATCCCTGTACAACATGGCACTAGCCTAGCTTTAAAAGCTGTAATACTCATCATACTGCCAATCATTTTGTGTGGCAGTGAGAAGTATATTTCTTAAGCTTTTAAAGCTCTAACAGAATCAGATGCACTTCACTTGTGCAGCTGCCTGTGGGGTAGCATTAAGTGTTAACATCTGTCAAAGCTATAAAACACTTTACACTACTATAGTTTCTTTCCCCTGTCTCTTTATTGTAGTACATTGGAGCAGCTAAAGCTTTGCCTCTCTTGGTTCAAGATGAATTTTTCCGCAGTCATTTCTCAAACATATAGCAGTCTTGTTATGATCAGACAAATCCTCTATATCTTAGTCAGAATTCTTTGGTTATAACTTCAATACCTTCATTTTGAAAAACAACTCCAGATGTTTACTCTGTAAAATGGAATGAAAGTTGTTTAGTAACCAGCTGTAGACCTTTTAGTCTAACCTCTGTTGTAGGAAAATGCTTAGAGCATGTTTCGTAACTTCTCTATCTTAACATGCTGCAATGCTCTGACTTTTCACAGCACTGTTTGACTAAAGACATATTTTGTTTTACAGATTTATTAGAATTTCATTTGTATGTTACAGGTGTATTGGATGTTGAACTTTTGATAATGTCATTTTCTTCTTGTCAAAAGCAATTGATGCTGTTGCTCATGGCATCGTAGGCAAGCTAAACCTTTTTACATTAAACCGTTTATTCCTAACTGTCTTATGGTTAGGATTAATAATAGTCCCCTGCACCAAAATCCATGAGTTGTAGATCCAAGAGCATACCATCAGGCAGAGCCCCTCACTAACACTCTTCAAGAGAAACCTTGACGAGTGGATGGGTAACAGAAAATACACCCCTGGGATCCCTTCATTGGCTCTGCTTGACAGAGGATCAGTTAACTAATCAATGAGGTGGCGAAAGCCGACACACTCTGGCTAGGCTTATAAATGCCCTCGGGCAGATAGCCTAGTACCTACCTATGAACCTATACTGGGCCATTCCTTGTTTAATTGGTGTGGACAAGCAGGGATAACATTTGATACATAAAGTTTGTTGACAATGGCAAAATCAAAGCTGTTGTCACCTGCTTACAAAATCATCTACACTTTTACATATTTAGATAACCTATTTGTTTAGTCTTTAAGTAATGGAATAAACTTCTGATACAGAAGAATGTGTTGTTTTGCACCAGGAGAGGAATAGTAGAATTTATCATTATGTCACTAATAGTACATAACTAGGTATAACTTAAGGATCAAAGGGCACAGATCAACCATAAATTTGCATTTGTTTACAGTACACCCTTTATAGGTAATGTTTCTGCATTATCAGAAAAAAATGAAAAGTTGTGAAATCAAGACCTGCATCAGTCCTTCTGTTGCTATATTGTTTCCTAGTCAGACATGTCATCTAGTACAATATTTCCTTTTCCTTAAAGTCTGTAGCTGACTTTAAAAGCTTAAAAAGGCCAAAGAGATATTTCACAAAAAGATCATATGGGTCATGAACTTGCCTTACTCAGACAAGCTCTGACACTTTGAGTCACATTCGATTTATTTTCCTTTATTCATGGGTGACCTGCTTAATATATACAAACTTCTCGGCATTAAATGGAACATTGTACAAATAGGTCTTTATTTAAATCAAAATGGTAAAGAAAAAAAGGAACAGAGGCAAACTCGTATAATGGGATGTTGTATATTCCAGTCTCTCATTCCTTCCAGTAAAGCTGTGGATGTTTGTTTTCTAACTCTGAATCGTTGATTCAAGAACCTTTTGATAAAATTAAATTATCTTCTTGCAGTTCAAATATTCATATCTCTGGGGCCACAAGTGCTAATAAAGATGTGCAAAACTAAGAAACTGTTCATCACAATCTAAATTTATCAGTGGTTAAATTCATTACATTGTAGGTGAAAAACTAGATTTTATAAGTCACTATAGATATAGTAATTAATTTTGTATTGTTTTGTAAACTTACAATATCTAAGTAACTACTCAAGCTATATACAAACTGTCAGTAATATTTTGTTCACCCACCTGTGAACATTTATATGAGGCTTAGCAGTTCTGTATGTCTTTGTTGCTTCATGCTTGACATATTAAGAAAAATATGAAAATTGTGATACCATAAATTATGAACAGTATTTAATATATCTATAGCTGCACTAGACAAATGTTAAGTATCAGTGCATCTGCATCTCCCATCATGTGAGCTTTAAGACAAAATCTTCCAAGAGCGTATATGAAACATGCTTTTGGTGTTATAAATGTAAATATGAATAAAAAATAATAGATATATTGGGACGTTACTAGGGCAATCTTGGAGAAATTCATTGAAGATCACTAGGGCTTAAACAAAGGTTTTTTTCTGTATTGGGAGGTGGACTGTGAAACACATTCCCTTTCACTAAAAAATTTAGAGTAAGTTAACTTTAAAACAAACTGAGTGATTTAGCAAGAGCAAAAAAAGCCAGATCAGATACTGTAGGGAGCCAAGTTAGTAGTAATCCAAAAATTCCAAAAGACAACAACTTAGACTTCTGAAACAGCAAGAGTTTAATAGATACAAGAGTAAGTGTGCAACGCTTTTGGGTAAACGCCCTTTTTCAGTGCACTGAAGAAGGGTCTTAACTCAAAAGCTTTGTACACTAAGCTCTTGGTGTTACCAAAATCATAATTCTTGTCTTTTTAATTTAGCAAGAGACCAATGGTACCAACCCATATATAAAGGATACCAGCTCCTTGATTCATAATGTGCAGAGCTCGTCATCTCAATCAAGAGAAACGTTGAAACTGTGAAGTGTTTTAGATATGTGTAAAATAAGAGATCCCTTTCTTTTTCATGTTGATTAGTTTTCCACAACATATTATTGCTCTGATCATTTTACCCATCTTTATTTACATATTATTTTTAAACAATTCGAGGACTTTTATGGATGTTGCATTTTCATGTAGTTTTAACAACATTCAGTAGGCCTTTCATTATTAATAAGGATGCAATTTTCTTTTCAGTAATATTAAACTCCTTACCATCTTGATTTTTGTGTGTATGTGTAATTTTTGCCACCATCCGTGCCAGCCATAGAACCTTGTCCAACTGAATTTACCCATTCTTTCCCTTATCCATACATTTCACCTGGAATTAGGGTGAAAGTTGTCCAAAGGAGGCTATCATTCAAGCAGCTATGAGGTTATTTTTATGCCATTGCCAGTATCCCAGCAATTACTGACCTAAATGTACCTCTTGCCCCTTGGGATGATTGCTCTACATCACTGTGGAGACCCACAGTGCCTTTTCATGTGAGTGCAAGGTACTGTAAACCTGCATTGAAGGCTGTCAATAGGTGGTACCTTGATGAGTCCAACAACTGCCCCCAGGTCATATATTTGTATCACTGCTCCTCTTCCTATGGACTGTGGAAGTGCACAGCAGGGTCTAACCTGCCCATTCCCCCAAGATGAGCATGTCCATCCTCCTCACCAATGCCATCAGGCATCACTGCCACTAATCAAACTCAGATTATCACCTGGACCATGGATAGCAATTAATACATCCTTGATTATAAATCCCTGGCTATGTCACTGGAGTTGACTGTTAAAGACTTGAAGTTGCAAGGAATCTCATTTCCTTTCTACTTGGGCTGCATCGTTAGTATCTAAAAGAGTTAATGGTTTGTTTGTTTATTAACATTTCTCTTCCCTTTTTTAGCTTAATTTGTTGATGTTACCGGAAACAGCTTTCTTAGTCTTGTTCTCTGATTCAGTTTTTATAAGAGGTGCTATCTTCTCAAACCTACTTTCTTTCATTCTGTCCACAATTGGACCATTTGTTCTAACAGTGAATATCCATACATAAACTCTTAACAGTCATTTCTGGTTGACTTCCAAGATGACTGCATAGTGATCAACAGCTTAACTTCATCTATCTCAGTGCAAAAGAGAAACTGAGAAACAACAACAATCATACTGTCAGCTTGAGTAAAATTATGTTAGTGGCTAAGAAGTGCACTGCCTGGATTCCTACAAAGAAGAAACTAAGGGAGCCTGAAAGAAAATCGACCAGAAAATGTGAAGAGAAAACCATGACTTGGAAGAATCCTGCAGCTGTTCAGCAAAAAGCAGTTCAAGCTCCAGCTTTGGTGCAAGACATGACTTCTAGGAATCTAGAGGAAAAGTAAGTCAAATGTGTTCTGAGATTATTAAAATAAATGAAACACTAAAGGAGTACATCAACTCAAATTACAAAAAGCTGGAAAAAAATGGAAGAAGCTTTGGACAGCTATTCAGATGAGCTGGAAAAAAATGATGAAAATCAAAGGCAGAAATGAATAAAATGCTGGCTGAGTATGAGACTGCTCAAGAAGAGATCTTTTAAAAATGGTAGAATTGGAGAACATAGCAGGTAGGGAAAATCTGAGATTTTCTGCTGTATCAGAGAAACTAGTATGAACAGACTGTATTCATTTTATGAAGGCACTAATATGCAACTGGACTGGTATTCCACATCAAGAACTGTTAACTGAAAGGGCACAGTGTGTGTATGACCGAAGTCTGCCCATGAGAAAGTAGCCAAGACCTGTATTAGGAAAGATGCAAACCTACCAGCAGAAAGAGTTGATCCTGTCAAAACTGTGGTAAGAGGGCAAAGTATTAAAAGTTGGAGACAGTAAGTTGTTTGTAGAAAATGATTATTCATTATACACCAGGCAAAATACAAATACATTTATTCCAGTAATCAGTGAATGTCAAGAGGGAGGTGTGAGATGCAAGCTGCTGTACCAACTGTCTTCAGAATCTATTTCCCTGGAAGATCAAAGTCATTTTTGTTGTAGAACAGGGTAAGAAGGAAGTACAAAAGATTATTCAACATAAAAAGAGACACCAAGCAGAAGGGGGCACTGCTTCTAATTTTTCTAATAGTAAAACACATAGAGAGACGCTGCCAGTGAAACCTTTTCCACTGTTCCAAAGGAAAATGCTTGAGAGACAGAGAAAATCATAGGAGTTGACCAGAAGAATCAGGGATACTTTGGAATTTAACCAGAATCTGGAATTGGGATATGGAGAGGAACACGAAGAAGACCAGCAACACAGAAATTAGAGAATAAATGTGAGACTGCAAAGCATCAATCATGTTTGTGAAATATGGCTGTATAAAAGTAAGTGGAAAGAGTGGACTTTCATTGGTCATGTTAAACTTGTGGAGAACTGAAAAGCATTTGCTTCCCTTCATGTCATTAATGTTTTAAAGGACTCTGATGGGAGGGGAAGAAGGAAAAGGTAACTGTAAGTAAAACAATTTCTGTTCTTAACAGTATTTCTATGAAACTTTTCATAATATAAATTATATATGTTATAGTAAAGTATTTTTGTTGTTCTTGTATATAATAACATTATTAAAGTAAACAGATGTTTTTTTTCTTCTTCCCCTTCTCATTCTTTCTTCTGAGAAGCTGAAAGCTCTTGCACATTGATATGGATAGCAAGATACAAGCAATAAAAATGTTTTAGTTTTATACACAGATCAGGCATATTTTTATCAACCAGAGGAGAAGCTATGGATCATAATTAATAAAGACTTGAAAGATTTTATTTTGGAGGGGAAGAGGGCAGGAGTCAAGTGGGATAAGTTGATCTTCCCAATAGAACAAGGAGGTTTAGGATTACCTGATATGAAGGGATATTTTAGAGCTACACGGTTAAGGCCGTTATACATTACACAAGTAGAATCCTACAATTCAAAGTGGAAAGAGTTGATGATGAAATGGAGGGAGGGAGTAATTCAAGAAGTAAGGAAAGAATGAGATTTTGGATGCAGATTCTTAAGAAGAAAACAACAGTCAAACAGAATATTATATCAGAAAGTATACTAAGTACTAAGCCAACATGAAAACGGAGAAAGGGTACAGAAAATAGGCAAGAGGAGTTGTGATTTAGTGGAGGAAGCTGGCAAAGGAACCAAGGTACTGGGAACAAGTAATTAGAGAGGGAAAGGTGACATAATGAAAAGAGGAGAAGAAAACCTTTAGACTGCAAGATAGTGATTGCTTTCCCTATCATGGATTGGTATCAGAGTAAAGACAGAGAGGGATAGGGGTATCTTAAATAAAAAAGATTTACATTGAATCAAGAACAGAAGCTGCTGTTTAAAAAAAGGAAAATTAGTAAGGCATATAAAGTTTTACACAATAACTATAGGACTCAATCAGAAGAGGTCAGAAAAGATTGGAAAGAGATTAGATATGTAGTTCACAAAAAAACAATGGGAGGACATATGTGTGGCTCCCAAATATGAAACAAAATCTAGAAGATTTAGGATCTTTGCCTGGAAGTGTTTGCATAGTTACTTTTACACCCCACGCAGACTCCAAAGAATTTTTCATCAGGTAGATGGCAAATATTGGAGGTTTAATGGGAACATATGTTTTGGGAGTATATTGAGTTGGTAGACTTGAAAAATGTCCTACAGAGTACTCTGTTGGGAATACTGGGCAAGCAAATGAGTATAACTAAGGAAATTATTTTTTGAGCTGGAATGCAGGATCTGAATTGTGTAGTCCATTGTAAGGGCTTGTTAAGTTTAATTCTGGTGGCTGCCAAAAAAACAATTACTAGAAAATGGAAATCAAAATCTAAACCAATTAGACATGAAGTGAATATTTTAACAAAGTTAAAATAACATAAAATGGGATTTTTAGAAAAGGGTAGGAGTAAATTACATGGACAAAATAGAAATTGTGGGAGCAATACGTGAATAGAACTGTTTTGGAGGGGGTATGAGGTTTAAGAGAAAGTGAAAATTGGTCAGGTTATGTAATGTTGCTTAGATTATAGGTGATGTATAATGCTTGTAAATGTGAATTAGTTAATATGATTTGATCACCTCTATATAAATGTAAGTTTGTCTATGTCACAAGTGATAATGCAATAAAAGTGTTTAGAAGTAGTCATTTCTGGTTTAGACAGTCTGTCATCCCAAAATAATTTTTACATCTTTCCTCTTGATCCATTTTTTTTCCTGGGTAGTACATATTTTTCTCTTCTTCCATCCATGCATCTTCTTTTAAACCAATAAATCTTCACCATAAAAACCAGTCCTTGACATCTGCCACATGTTACTCTTCCTGTATATATTGGAAAGCTTCTATATTGGAAACCTTTGTTTACCGTCTGTTACAAGTTATATGTAGAGACCTTTACCTAGCATAGAGGAGAGGGCAGTCAATGTTCCTTCCTAGAACATTTCAGCAAGTCTCAGCTGTGTTTTTTTTTTTTTTTTCCCCCAGGACTGGATTCAGCACAATGACTGCTGTTTATAGCATAGCATGTACTTTCTATGGGACATGAAGAATAGTCTCCTAACCAGAGAAGTCTTGGTAGGTTTAGAATGAATCTCTGACTCTGTATTCCACTCCTTCCTACTGGCCAGGCTGAACAAATCAAGAATGAGACCTGTCTTTGTCTAGGCAGTTGCAGAGAAGGCCTTCAGTTTCTCCCTAATATTTCTGCTATACGAAATGAACACACATGCTTAACTTGTAGACCACCAAAAGTCCTTATATTGGTCTACCTCAGTAGGTTGACGCACTACAATGTCAACAGCAAGAAAGTTGACTGCAAAAAGTCAACTTCAGAAACACCAACACTAAACTGCTCATACACTAGTAAAATTCTTGCTACATACAACCAACAAAAAACGAAATAATTTTGATTTTTGCAGGATGGGTATTTTCATGAAAAAGTTGTGTGCTTTTTCTTGTTGTGGTTTTCTATACCCAGTGCACAGTTATTTGCCTTTGTGTTTGTGTATAATTTCTGTTCTCAGTGTCTGCTCTAATTATTGTTTGCATGTATTTGATATTTGAGCCTTGTAGCCTTAATAGCATTTCCCTGGAAACCTGGATAGGTCTACCTACCCAGTTAATAAACTGTAAATATATTTAGAGGTTCTACATTTTCCTTTTTACTAAATCTTTTTTCTGTTCTCCCCTCCCCCTCCAGCAGCTGGTTGGTCCATTTGTTCCTCCATCTTGTTTGTTGTTTGGCTGTATGTGGTAAGAGATGGCTATTGGATGGGCATCACACTGGTAGGTTAGATGGTGGGCTTTTGTGTGTGCCTTTGTGGCTGGGTATCATTCGCACTGCTAAAGCAAGCCCTGCAGTACTGTTGGTGGATTCATGTTTTCACACATCCAGCCAAGCACAGTGCTATGCATTGTTGCATCAGCCTGACACCTTGATCAGCAGGCTACTATTGCTCCAGTGTCACCAAGGTCCAGTAAAATGATCTGGGTTGCCTGCAGAACAGACGAGCGTTTATCGCTCTGTGTGATAGAGCCAACCATACCTCTCAATCACTCTGCTTTTGGCAAAACACTTCAGTTTTAGCCTTCAAATATGCATCTGCTCCTATGGCTCTACTACATAACATTGAAATTTCATAACGTTGAATTTCATAACATTGAGACCAAAACATCTAAATCCCAAAACATTGAAAACTCATAATCTTGAAAGTGTGCTTCATAACATGAAAACTACAATGCATATGTAAATAACATCCTCTCCACCTATAACAACATCTAACTAACAAACAGACTTTCTACTACGACTCAAGATAAGAATAATGGCATCAAATATCCAGGCTTCAGGTAAAAAAACACTTTATTGTAAGAAAAAAGTAAGTACTTTCACAAACATACAGATCGCTTCATCAGACTAACTTAATGCAACATCACTACACGATTTAAAGCACTCAGTATCCAGTCAGTAGCTCTACATAATTAAACACATATACCTAGTAAAAAGCACATATACACAGTATAAAAATCATTAGAAATTTATGAGTAAATAACAACATAATAAAAACAGTGACATTTCAGTCTTTCAAAAAACGTCCCTTAAGAAAAGGTTTCAAGGAGGTGGCGTCATTGAGACCTGGTGGTTTATCTACTTGCAGCATTAAAATCCATCTTTGTTCAACAGCCTCAGTAATATTCCTAACATCGCCACCCCCAATATTAGTATGAATGATCTCTATTGCCATGAATTTAAAATTATGGTCAGTACCAAAGCGTAGCACGTGTTGTGCTAGTGCATTATTTTCCTTACAATTCCTTACGTCCCTGTAGTGTTCTAATATTCTATCTTTAAAACCACGATTAGTCTTTCCAATGTAAAAAGCGTGGCATGTGTTTGTTAGGTGGTGTTGTAGGTTTAGGTGATATTATTTACTTGTGCAATGTAGTTTTCAGTGTTATGAAGCACACTTTCAATGTTCTGAGTTTTCAGTGTTTTGAGTTTTCAGTGTTTTGAATTTTCGATGTGGTACAAAAACAATAACATACTAGATTAGTGGTTCTACAGTCTGCATAAAATCTAGGTCCTATTTTAAAGCCATTGGTGAGATGCCTGTAGAGAGCCCCATTATAAATATATTTACATACTGAGCAAGTTCTATATATGTATGTACCTTGTTTATTAGGTAGTTTACGCTCTGTATACATGTGCCCATGTAGGCACAGATGTCTCTTCAATGATTTGTTATTCTTAAAAGTAAAATAGGGAACCACATCTATGATACCTTTCAGTTCTTCTATAATATTTAAAATATTCCAGTTCTTCTTAACTATGTTGCAAAAGGGATTAATATTGCTAGAAAAAGGCATAGGGAACCTTACATGTCAAGTTTTCTGCGGAATCTGTGTCACTGTGAAATCAGTGACAACCACCCTCTTGTTGAAATAAGGTTTACATTTATTTTCTCTTTCAGCCCATGCTGCTTCTGTACAAGAGTCATTCTTATGTTCCTTATAACCTCCCTGTAGAAAATCAGATTTTAGTTAATTCAGGGCTGTCTGTAATTGATGGTTATCATTATGTAAATGCATAACTCGATAGCATTGTCCTTTTAAAACATCACTTGGGACATACCTAGGATGCATACTTTCCCTGCGTAACAAATTGTTTTTATGGACTGGTTTTCTATATAAACTTGTGTTAATTTTACTTAAATTAGCCTTATTGATCGTCACATCCAAAAAAACAATAAGTTAGAAGAATATTTATAAGTGAATCTTAAGAAATTAGTAGATATCCCCAAGAACGCAGATGAATATGAACACACATGGTAACAATAACCTTTGTCAAAAGGCTGAAATGTCACTATATTTTATTATGTTTTTATTTACTTATAATTTCTAATGATTTTTATACTGTGTATATGTGCTTTTTACTAGGTATATGTGTTTAATTATGTAGAGCTACTGATTGGATACTGAGTACTTTAAATTGTGGAGTGATGTTGCATTAAGTTAGTCTGATGAAGCGATCTGTATGTTCGTGAAAGCACTTACTTTTTTCTTACAATAAAGTGTTTTTTTACCTGAAGCCTGGATATTTGATGCCATTATTCTTATCTTGATTCTTGCTACAGTGTTTTTTGGCATCAAATAGTACTCTTTGGTCCTGTTTTTTGTTTTATAAATTTTCTACTACGTTTCTGCAGGGGGGCAAGCCCTATCACAATCACCATACACTGAGGTTAGGAAATTAACTTTTTTCCACTGTAGTGCGATCTTGGAGTTGGTATATTTAATTTACAGGGGGTATGGGGGTAGGTGTTGTTGTAGGTTTAGGTGATATTATTTACTTGTGCAATGTAGTTTTCAGCGTTATGAAGCACACTTTCAATGTTCTGAGTTTTCAGTGTTTTGAATTTTCGATGTTATGGTCTCAATGTTATGAAATTCAACATTATAAAATTTCAGTGTTATGAAGTAGACATTCTGATATAACTTGAGATGGCTGTAATTATTGCTGTTTTGCTGGCTCCATTGTAGAGCCAGTTAGAGACTGGCTTACTGGTCCTTGTCTGAGTCAAAGGGACTGGAAATAGCTGCTGTTCAATGTTTAATTGCATTGCACAGATTTCAAAAATAAGAAGGCACTGGGTGACATGAAGGGTGATTTGAACTGCAATGAGAGCATTACTTGTAGCAGTAGAAAGAAAATAAAAAAATTGACAAATGGCACTGGAGACAACTGCAGTGTGAGATGAGCTATTAGGAGTTAAAACATCTTGTATATCTCTTTTGAATGTGAGCTGGGATTGCATCTCAGTTGTCCCTGATTTTACATCATATTTTTTATTTGTTTATCATAAAATGTATGGGTTTCTATAGCAATAACCCACACCTGGGTGTGGGTAATGCTGGATTTACCCACGGTTGGTGTGGTTTGGTCACGAGGGCGAAGCCCAAGTGGCCAAACAAAGCCAACCGTGGGTAATTCCAGCATTACCCACACCCAGAAGTGGGTTATTGCTATTATACAATGACATTATTTAAGAAAAGAAATAATTACTTTTCTTAAATAATGGCAGTGTATAATGCTTCCTTGCTGCGCTTCTTTTTTTTTTTGGTTAAAGCTTTTCTGTTTTCCTCTCAAGTCCTCCACTCATCAAATTGCCTGTATATTTACTTTCTCCTGCTTTACTGATTTGATATTGGAGATCTGTCATATCTTTATGTTTTCTCGTTCTCCCTCTTTTTAATGTATTTTAAATGTAGATATTTATTGCACATCCAATTGTTTTCATTTTTGCAGCTTGCTCTAGCCAAATCGCAAGAATAAATCAAAACAGTTTCTACAGGGCAACCCCTCCACTACTGCTCTACTCACTTGATTTAATCAAAACCATGATTTTTAGTTTTTCATAACTGATTTCTTGGTGCCTGTTCTGTTATGCCTGTTGTATTTTTTTATTTTTAATTGTAAAAAGTCTCGTTAAGATTATTTTCTGCCTGCAGTTATTTCTGTTTGTCACACTGCAGATATTTATACAGTTGATCAGTTGCCTCTACCTCACAGGTGCATTCTTATATAACTGTAACTGTAATTTCACTGCTGATACATCCACAGAATAGTTGCAATCCTAACATTTTTACTTTTAAACTTTTCGCACACGTTTAACCTGCACTATGTACACACATTTTGAAAAGAAACCTCGGTCACAAACTTTGCAAGCGCAGATTTACCTGAATTTTCTGTGTCATCTGAAGCACACTAATATTAGATATAACAGGCACTTTATAAATGACAAAAATCACTCCTGTGTTATCTGGCTGTGAGGCACACACAGATACAACCCTGACTATGACCCAGATGACCCAGCTTCTAGTTACGTCCTTGGAGTTGGAGGAGCCATTTGGGGATGTAGGAGTGAGTTGTCAGTGCCAATTCCCCAATTCTGGAGGGAGGGAGGCAGCCTGGTCCACTGTTGTAATGATATTTAATGAAGGCTGTGTGTTACAGCAAGGGATAAGCTGATAATTATACGTTCGTGGAAACATGCATGGGTCATTTGTTGATCTTGTAGAAGTTCTTGCTGTCATGAGAAAATGGGGGTTAGGATAAGGAGATCAACGTGTTCCTATTGGATGACATGACCATACCAGCTGACTCTTGTATTTCCATACTTTGGATAAATTAAATGTTATCCTGCTCTCACCTCTCAACCCATCCAGGAGCAACCTGTTGTCTGGGGATAAGCTGGACTTTGGGATAGAGGGAATAAAGGGGGATTCATCCTTGTCTGTTCTCCAGGTAAACCCTGAATAGGATAAAGTTCCTACCTTGGCCTTGCCAAGGCTTTTAACACTATTCCCTACATGAATATCATAGACATGCTCTAATGACATCAGTTCAGCACCAGTGAAAAGAGAATTCATGTATTTGTTTTGCACAGTATTTAGATAGATCTGTATATGCACTGGCACAAATTATATTAAATTTATAGATGCTGCCTCTGCTTCCCATGAAACGTGCACCTACAGTCAAACAGTTTATTCATATATTAGAGTTATATGCATTTCATCAGTGCTTGGATGTTTAATGGTGGTGTTGTATTTTTGGCCTTTTGTATAGTTATGACTCAGCATTTCATATTGTTTCTAGAATTTGTTTTCCAAGACAAAATATCCTGGAGTTGCAGTGGGAAATGTTATTAAATATATAGATATTTGACAGAACAAGGTTGCAAGCAGATTTTCACAACTTTACTGCAGTACCATTGCAGGCACCATGCCTAAGTATTTCAAGACAGGACAGCATTGAGATCTGTTGGTGCACGGGTCTAAACCCTGTGTCTGGCCCAGGTGACTTGAGTTTAATTATCTGCATGGGAACCTGCTAGAGACAGGTGGAGAAGGAGAGGAATGATAAGACTTAGTCTGCTTCCTTGAGGGGAAGATTGACGTGTATGTTCAAGTACATATGCTCTCTATGTTAGAATCCTTGGTGAAGAGCAGGGATCACGTAGTGAATTGATGTCTACAAAGTGAAGCAGGACCAATTAGTTACATCACATACTGAGATATGGACATACGTCACAAAGGCCTATTGCACTCCAATCCTTTGGATGCTGCAGGCATGGGAAGGGGAAGAAGAAGAGTTTAAAGTGAAAACCCAGTTCCCCAGCATGTAGATCTGGCTTCCACTCCCGGCTCACTTGAGTGTCACCCCAGGGAAGAAATGGGCCAAAGGATTCTTACTCTGAGTATTAAACAGGTCAATGTTAGTTAGGTGTAACCAAGGTGGCAGAGTTTGGGGGTCAGTGAGAGCGACCAGCCAAAAAAGTATTTATAGATATCATATGTATAATTCCTGCATATCTAAAACAATATAGACAACAGACTAAGTAAGTTTTTTGTTATTGTTGCTATTGAGCTAGATTGGGTGCAGAAAGGTGTGCAGCATTCTAAGTAAAGATGTCTATAGGATATATCTAAAAGGTCACTGTTAAGGTCATGCTTTGTTTATATCACCTCTTGAGCACTGGACAGAGGTACTGTACACCAAGCAGAGATCATAATCTGCACTGTTGCATTCTGACTTATTGGCAGGTCAGTAATTAATGATGCACTTCTAAACATACATGGAGAGTGCCTCATTCTGAGTCATTTGCACACTAGTAAAGTAAGGGTAAAGTCATAAGTACATAGGGATAGTTGTGCATCCTTGGCTTTATTTCAGAGAAGAGGAAATGAGTGTGAATGAAGAATACATTATCAAGTTGCATTTCGAGTCAGTCTTACAGAGAGAGTGGCATGTTAGAATATTATAGTAGTGTATTTTGTACCCAAGTTCTGAAGAAACAAACCATGTGTAACTACATGTGAGCAAAAGTAGTGTGGTGAAAAGAATAGACTAAGGTACATTGTACACACTGACAACAGCTTTGCTGCTTAATATAAGGAGGCTGCTACAGTGTTGCAGTAGTTAGCATTGCTGTCTTACAAATGTTGGTTCTGTGGTTCAATTCCCGCTATCTCCGATGCTGTTTGCTGATTTCCAGTAAGCTCCCACACCATAGAGTCATGCCATTAGGTGAAATGGTGGGCCTCTAAATTGATCAGCACTATGTATTGTGTGTGTGTGTGTGTGTGTGTGAGTGAGTGTGTGTGTGTGTGTGTGTGTGTGTGTGTGTGTGTGTGTGTGTGTGTGTGTGAGTGTGTGTGTGTGTGAGTGCTTGATTAAGTGTGTGAGTATGTGTGTGTTTTGATGGGCTAGTGTCCTGTGTAGAATTAGTTCTTATCATATAATTTCTGGATAACTGGGATAGCCTTATGTTCCAGCTCTAACATGAACAGAATAGTGTTCCTACCTTGGCTTTTCAAAGTCCTTTGACGTCATTCCCTACATGGATATCACAGACAAACTCTACAATCTCAGTGTTAACCTTTATATTATCCACTAGCAAATTGGCTTACTGACATGTGTCATGTTATGGTGAAGATGTATCTTCTCTAGCGCAGAAATGTCACTAATGATGTTACACAGGTCATGGGGCCTCTCTTGTTTGACGTTTACTTCTCAGAAGTGAAACTGGGCATCCAAAGTCTCTGATTAACCAGGTTTGTGGATGACTGCAAATGAAGTGGAATTTTCATCTCCCTCTTAATGTCCATATTCTCCGGCTGAACCTGGATCAATGCCCGGTGTGTTAGCCATGGGCTCACCCTCCTTACCAAGAAGAGTAGCATAGTTACCTGCAGTAAAGCTCCTGTCCCATCCACTTATGTTGCTGTCACTCCTCTTACAGTAGACTGTGTTCTTAGAGATGTGGGTTCCTACATAGTGGCTAAGTTGACCGTGTTTATGGTTAGAAAGTCCTTCTGTCTCACACAACTTCTCTGATGGGGCATGTCATCTCGGTTAAAAGATGTCCTCTTCCTAGTATACTCCTCCTTTATTAGGTCCATCGTTGATGACAGTGCCCCCTTTAGAATATACCTATCTAACCACGCTGTGCAATTTGAAAGGTCCAAAAGTCTCCTGACTAAAGAAAATATCTAGTAAATGCAAGTATGCTACCCTGGCATGGCAAAATCTCTCTTGTTCTTCTAGAGAGGTGACCTTTGCTAGTGCTTTGCACTGTGAAAGACCTTGTGCATTATGACCTTCTCCACCTTCATAGCAGAAGTATTGTAATAAACACCTGAACCCAAGTGCAGAACCTCCATTGTAAAATCAAGAATACCTGCCAACACAATGAGTTTCTTACCCAGTTTTCTTCCCCTACTTTGGAATAAACTCCATCTGCACATCAAGCAAAGTACCTCTCTGACAGCCTGCAAAACTAGCTTCAGCAAATGGATGGTTAATAATAAAATCCTTGCTTGATATTTGTACAAATAATCTTCTGTTCCTCAGGAACTATTATCTTTTTGTAACTACAAGGGTAATGTGGATAATACTTCTTGATAAGTCTCTAGTTACATGCTTAGTTTTAACCTCTGAACCTATCACAGCAGGAAGGAATGGAATGGAGATAAACTGTCATCCTTTGAGTGGTACCTTGTGGAACCGTTTTATCTTCCTTCACTGTAAACTTTGTTTCATACCCCATACACAATGGTCTTGAGTTGCCCCTAAAAATAGGCAGTTGCACCCAGTGAGTTTTTCAGTTAATGAATAAAGTAAAAATTAAGTAAGGTTTCACTTTACTTGGCAGGCACTAACTGATCGTTACAGGAAATGGTCATTTGTCCTCCTTTGGATTAGTTGGCCAACATAGGTTCATAGGTTCATAGGTTCATACTAGGCTATCTGCCCAAGGGCATTTACAAGCCTAGCCCATCGTTTTAACTACGCCACCCCTTTAGTATTGGGAACTATACCCATTATTTTGCTGTGCCTCTGTCGAGCAGTGACACTGAGGTAATCCCTGGGGTATATCTGCGATCTCCCATCCATTGGTCAAGATTTCTCTTGAACAAGGCCAGCGAGGTGCTCTGCCTCACATGTACCGGGATTTTGTTCCACAGCATAGGGAGTCTTTGGGTGATGAATCTATCCCTCCAGCACGTCCTATTAATAGCCGTGTCGAGGTTTAAGTCTCCCGCCCTTGTGGCTCTGATGGATCTAGATTTTTTGAGGTGAAGCATATTCATCAAATCTGGGTTTGACATGGCCTTGTATGTTAGGCAAAGGTCACCTCTGAGCAAGCGGTAGCGACTGAATAGAGCTGGAGTTCTTTCAGTCGGGCAGCATAGGACATATTTTGAGACCCTTTATCCTTTTGGTGAGGAACTTTTGTGGCCTCTCCAGCTGCTGCAAGTGTCGGGTCAGATACATTCCGAATGGGGCATTGTACTCAATCATTGGTCTGATGAGTGATGAGTAAAGGGAGACTATGACCTCCCTTGATCTAGATGAGAATCCTCATGATAAGGTGGGTAATGTAGAAGGTCTTCCTAACTACTTTAGCTACATGGGTGTTGAATGACAGACTACTATCAACCTGGGTCCCCAGGTCCCTGATAACTTCTTCTGTGCTCAGTGGATTGCCACCTATTTGGTAGCTAGGGGTAACCTTGTTTTTCCCGAAGGGTATGACTATGCATTTTGGCATTTAACTTTAGGCCGTGGCTCTGGCACCAGTTATCCGTTCTGTGAGACCCTTCTGAAGGATATCTGTGTCAGATGTGTTTTCTACTATGGCGCCCAGTTTGCAGTCATCTGCAAACTTTGTCAGCCATAACCCTCCTGTGTTTGCTTTTACGAAAAGTAGATGCCAAACAAGAGTGGGCCCAGGACTGAGCCCTGTGGGACACCACTTGTGACAGGCTTTGAGTCTGACATGGCGCCAGCAACTCTGACCCTGTGGGTTCTGTCACTCAGCCAGTTTGCAACCCATCTTGTGATGTATGGGTTAACATTTAAGCTGATGAGTTTTTCAATGATACCCGAGTGGGGTATTGTATTCAAGGCCTTAGTCAGATCGAGGTAGGGTGTATGGTCTGCCTTTCCCTCATCAATGGCTTTGGTGACTGTTTGAAAAAGTCAACCAAGTTTAAAAGGCATGATCTGCCTTTGACAAAGCCAAACTGGGTTGGATCCAAAGTCTGCAAATTCCCTATGTCTTTATTTATGAGGTCCATTATGATACTCTCCATGGCTTTGCAGATAAGGCTTGTCAAGCTAATGGGCGGTAATTTCCAGGGTCGGTGGAGGCACCGCCTTTGTGAAGTGGGACCACAGTTGCAGTGCGCCTCTGAGTGCCCTGGGTATCCAGAGGTAAGACTTTGATTAAACAGCTGTCCTAGCTGTGGGTTTAATTCCTCATTGAGTTCATGGAGCACACAGCCGGGGACACCATCAGGTCCCATGGATGCTGTGTTTTTGCTTTGAGAGAGCAGTTCTCACTTGGCGCTGGAGATGTTTGGGGGCTGAAATCATTTGGTATAGATATCTCTCCTTTGGGGAGGGGGAGTTTGCACTGAACCTGTCAGCCAGTATGTTGGCAATGTCCGTAGGATCAGTAATCTTCACATCATTTTGAACTAGTTCTGAGCATATCTGGGAGTTTCCTCCTAGGTTTCTAACATAGCTAAAGAAGGCCTTATGATTGTCTTTTGAGTCTTTAGCTTTTTCTCTCGAAATTTGCTTTGGATGATTTTATGAGAGCTCTTAGTTTTTACTTATAGTGATCAAGGGTGTCTTACCTTTTAAGGATTTTGCTCTATCTTGTAGTAGCTTCCTCCTTTTGTTGTAGAGTTTATTTATGGCTGGGGTCCACCAGACTGGACGCTTGCCTTTGGTACAAAGAGTCTTTGTTTTGCTTGGGATTGCCTTATCCATGCAGTCCTGTAGGTGCTGGTAGAAGGCATTTGTAAGTGATTCAGCGGCTTGAGTACTGTTTTCCCGGGGGCCTTAAAGGAGACCACACTAGTCTTTAGAAGTGTGAAGTCGGCTTTGAGAAGTTCTTTACTGTGGTCTTTTTATTTCAGGTGGGGTGGGATGAAGACCTCCAGCGAGATTAGTTTGTGATCTGATCTCACCAGTGAGGGTATACTTCGGTGTTGAACATTGTGCTCCCATGTTCGTGATGATGAGATCAAGTATGTTATCTCCTCTTGTGGGGATGGTGACTAGTTGTTCCATGGCATTTGAGTTTATGAATTCCAGGAACTTTTGGGCTAGGGTGTTTGGGCTTGAGTAGTGTTCCCAGTCTATATTAGGGTAATTGAAGTCACCTAGTATGATGGTGTTTGGTGATACTTTTATCCCTCTAGTGTTTTCAGGAAGGCCATGTGAGGTTCCTGAGTTTGTGAGGGTGGCCTGTAACATGCTACAATTTGCAGAGCAGTCTTGCCTATGGTTAATTGCACCTGGATGGTCTCCGATGCATCATGCGTTGCCACCAGTCTTGAGGTGTGGGTGTCCTTGATGAATATGGATACCCTCCTTTCTTGGTATTGTCCGGATTTTGGGGCGGGCATGATATGAGGTAAAACCTGATATCGCTGGGGTGCTCTCAGGAGCCTTGAACCAGGTTTCTGTCACAGCACAGACATCGATGTTCTCCATACTGAGAAGGGCCTCGAGTGCATTTTGAGATTTAGACTTCTGGCATTGAGCAGCATTACCCTTAGTTTTTTCTTTTTTGTGTTCTAGGGTGGTAGGTTTAGAATTTGAGCCTTGCCTAAAAAGGCACTATGGGGTGGCAAGAGCCTTTGCCAATATCCGGAATCCCAGGGTGACAGGTGCAAGCCGTCCCAGCGTGGCTTGTCCAGCATGTCATCCCAGGCAGACAGATACTGGATCCCCTTTGAATGACACCAGTGTTTAAGCCAATTGTTAAAGCTGATCATCTTATCTCTGTATTGTGGCATCATTCTTGGTGAAGGTAGGATACTGCTCAAGGTCAGGGTCATACCTGCCTGGGCTACATAATCAGAGAGCTCCTCAATGTCTCTTTTCATGTAGTCCAAGGAGGTGCGTCTCAGGTCGTTTACACCAGCGTGGACAATGACTGAGTCATATTTGTACCTGCTGTTGAGAGACCTGAGTGCTTGCGTTATGTGGCGGATTCTAGCGCCCGACAGACAGCTTACTGTGACCTTCTCCTTACTCAGTCTGGTGAGCGGACGTCAGTGTGTCTGACTATGGAGTCACCAATGACTAGTGTGTCTGGCATTGTGTTTGGCCTTAAGGGCTGTGACTGTTTGACACTCTGACTGTGAGGTCTATGTGTTGCAGGTGTTGTGTTCTGAGGTGGTGGTTGTTTGGGTGTCTGCTTTGGTGGCCTCTGCTGTTTTGGTAGATTTTTGATCAGAGCCTCCAGTATGTCTTTGTGTGTTTATGTGTATGATTTGAGGTTGTAATGGTACTATGTGAGACTGGGTCTATAGTGTGTGTGGTAACCTTCTCCTCCTGACTGGTCTTGCCAGTCCTATGTTGAGCTCAGCCTCCAGTTTGGCCGTATAGTTGCATCTCGCATGTATTTGTGTTTTGTGGGAGGAGGAGAGGGTTGTCTGTGTACATGAGGCAATTGTAACATTGCCTCAATATTCCCAGGTTCACCAGCTGAGCAGGAGAGGACACTAGCAACTGATCCCTCGACATGCTAGACGGATAGACAAAAACTTTAAAAAAAGATTCCGGGGGATGTGGGTGACCGAGAATTGGGGGGTTGCCTTTTAGGGGTACTATCTATGACAAGAGTGCCGTATCAAGGTAATAAGTACTGTAGGAGCAAGTAAAGTAAGTTACAGACATGATCCGATATACCTCAGTGTATTGGTGAGTTTGTCTAAGAGGCAGTTGTGCCTCCTTTCTTTCTTGACTTTCCCCTTCATTTCTTTGAAAGTTAAGTATGCTGTTACTCGTACCATTCGCTTATTTATTTCAAGGATACCTTCATTCTATGGTCACTTGCTTGTAACCACTACCACCGTTGCCACATCTGTGATTTGAGCATTATTATCATAGTTTAGGCTACTTTGTCATATGTAAGAAAATAATGTCAAACATGCCCATAGACCTGCAAATAATTAAGTTTAACTGTTAAAGTGTTTTTTTCTTGCTGTTGCTGGGCATGTATTGTACTTCTGCAACATGAAAGAGCATAATGTGAGTGTTTTTGTAAGCATTATTAGTTTATTAGTTTAACTAAAATAAGTGGGCCGAACCACATTGACCCCTTTTAAGCCACGAGCTGTAATGAGAATCCAGATACGGTATGTATGGTCAATGTAGAAAGAAGCACTCTAAACATAGAAAATGGATGTTTCACCACATAACAGGAGACAGGATTCACATTGCTGTCAACGGGGAAAAGTTACTTAAACATATAGACTGCACTTGCAAGCAGTTTAGTTATGTTTGTGTTTCATCTGATACACTTGTGCATTTTACATCACCAAGTACTGGTGTTTTATATTGGCAGAGATGTCACTAATATGGGGATGCTCTAAATGGCAGCATAAATTATATGTGTTTGGCCTAAATATGGAGAAAGTTTTCATGATGCATTCTAATGAGCTATGTAGAATGGCCAGTGACAAGAGAAGTGCTGACAGGATTTAAAATATAAAGAAAGTGACATTGAGTCATTAGTTGTAATATTGCTAACCTGTCAGAAAAGATGTTCTTTGAGAAACACAGAGCCATCATGCTTTTGCTGTTGTCAGACAATGGCACCTCCCTGTTTGGAGACGTAATCACAAGTATACTGGTGTAGGGACCTTTGTGGTTTGTGGCAGTTAGTGGGAGAGTAAGCTGTAATGATACCATTGCATATTTTCATACTCAAGTATTCCTTTCCTAACACTGATATGACTTCTTAGTTAGAAGGCTGAATGTTTCGTTGAAGGTATAGAGACATAAATGTTTTTGGACTTGGGTAGAGTAGAATAGAGAAACATTTTGTTTACCTTATTTATGCTGTTTTACAGTCGAAATGCTGTCAGAACATTCTGCTCTACTTTGATGATCCATCACAGTGGCCAGCTGTTTACAAGAAGGAAGATCAGGTCAGTGGTGTTTTTGTGGTACATTTGTATTGTCCATGCATATATGTAGACATACACTTGTGTTTCCATTTTTATAAACAGAAGCATTGAGGTCCAAATTTACAGGTTGTATACGTTGTATGCAAGACATCTTCTGTTCTAAAAATCTGTGTAAGCTTACTGTTAGTGCTGAACTTTTTTATTTTTCTGATACTCAGAAAATATGTCTGTAATTCAGGTGTGCACTTTATAACAAAGGCCATAAGTATTTTGTTCTTTTGGCAGTGGGAAATTAGTTTCATACATGTTCAGAGGCAACATTCATGCTAAATATTTCTTTCTGGCACATTTAACAGTTCTTGCCTAGTTTGATGAGCAAGCTGGTGGAGGTTTCCATAAATGGCAGGTGTTTGCATATGTGTTGATGCATTTATTTATACACGGTCCATTGTGACTTTACTGTAGAAAGACTCTGAAACAAATTTCTGCATCTTCTCAAGACAGTTCCTGATTGCTATTTGAAGATGAAGTTACTTGATATACTGATTTACCCCATTGCAGTAGGGCAGAAGGCCATTTTCTCAGCTTTGTGTACAGGAAGTTTGCCAGGTCTGTAAAGGTTGTTTCTTTTTCCTTTTTTTCTGGTACTTAACATTATCAAACGCTTATTCTGTAGTTCATAAACCACTGCTCTGCATTTGATTGAATGAAAGCAAACTGAAGCCTGTCTGTATATTTATAGAAGTCTGATTTCTAACATAGATAGAAATGGTAGTAGGTCATGCTGAGTGTACGAGATGCTAAGGGGTTATCATGGAAAAAAGTTAAAAGGGATTAGATGACTAGGACCTCAGTAAAGGCACAGATATTTGGTTTCTGTAGTAAGAGACACACAGGCTACTTATTTCACTGTCTGCTGACTGAGGGAAGAGGTTGAACATTTTGTCTGCTAGTCTGCTCACACTTTCCATTGTTTCTTGCAATAGCTATGCATACCCTAATACTGGCATGCCATCATCATCTACATTACACTGACACTAGATGTTTTGTCACTGCAAGCAGTGTAGGGTTTCACAGAGTGATGGCTTCTTTCCTGATAAAGAACCTGCAGTCAGATTGGTAAATGGGCTAATACTTGGTGGGGAAGTCAATGTAGCTGCCAGTGGCTGGCCCTCTGCATCATATATAACTGTGGGCACTGTTCATAAAGCATTATGTACTAAAAGTAAATAATTTGCACTGTGGCCCCATCTTTAATGTGCTCTTACTATTTTCTTTTACATTAGTGGCCCCATCTTTAATGTGCTCTTACTATTTTCTTTTACATTAGTGGCCCCATCTTTAATGTGCTCTTACTATTTTCTTTTACATTAGTGGCCCCATCTTTAATGTGCTCTTACTATTTTCTTTTACATTAGTGGCCCCCATCTTTGATGTGTTCATACTATATTTATTTTACACTATAAACAGTTTATTTTTTAAAATCATTATTAAACTTTTATTCAGTTTTTTAAAACATATCATGAGGCAATTTGTATTACTGTCCTTGAAATTAAAACAATTCCCAGGAGGAGTGCTGCCACCCTGGGCCAGCCCATCCACTGGTTCAGGCTATTCATCTGTCACATGATGATTTGAGCCCAGCTAGCAGCCTGGATGGCAATAAGATGGCAACAGTGGGTGGGAGAAATTATTTAACCAAACACCTACTCTCTTTCCTTTGGGAGAGTGTCTAAACACCAGTGCTGTACCAAAGGTGGGATGAGTGGGTCACCTGCCCCAAATGACAACTTTACTCATAGTTTAATAGCGTACAAACTGTCAGTAAACAACCATAGTCATGTAATACCTTGTAAACTCTGTTAACTTGTGCTTTTTTAAAGGTAGTTGTACTACTTTTTAAGAAACAGAACAGATAGTTTATAAGCTGTTTGTATGAGAGTGCCAAAGAGGGGTACTTCCCAAAGTGCTGAATTCCCTTGCTACAACTCTGGTAGACAGATTTTGCCAAAAGTTCACCCTCTAGCACAGGTAGAAGGATAGTTGCAGACTGTGAGTATTGCGGTTCTTTTGTTTTTCTAATACCATGACAGGAATGGATTTCATTCCTAAGTCATAGTATAAAGTTCGTGAATTTAGTATTGTTTCAGTCTTTGATGTTAGCTAGAAGTGCTCTTTGCAACACCTGCAATGTCCCCAGAATTGGCTCCTTCTGCAATTCATAAGGCATTACATGTATTGGTAGCATATATAAATATGACTGTGGATTGTTTTTTTATTTGATCCATTGCTTCTATTACTATTGCAGCTATCTATCTGTCTTCCACATTGCTCTCATGTCTGCATGCAAATGTAGATATTTTATGACTCTGTGTTTCTCTGTACATGTAACACTGTAATTGCTAAGTGTAGCAATTTCAATGATCAGTGCTACTTTTGTCTTTTTTCATGGACTACGTACATCCACGGTGGTGCAGCGGTAGCGTTGTTGCCTCACAGCAAGAGGTTCTCCCGTTCGATTCTCGGCTGGATTGCGGGGAGTGCCTTCTGTGTGGAGCCTGCATGTCTTCCCCACAGTTGGGTGGGCATTTGAAAGACATGCGTAAATGGGTGTGCCTTCGTTTAAGGTTGAACGTCGAGCTGGCATCTTGGCATTCGTCAAAATCTACTGCCAATCATTAGCGGACCGGAGTTCCGCTGTGGCGACCCCTAAATGGGAAAAGCCGAAAGACAACAACAACGGTATCTGGCTTTCTCACATCTGTTTTTTGAATTGTTGGTAATGGGTGATCCAGTGTGATGTATACTTTATAATTTTCTATAATGCTTTGTGGTTCAGGTTTCCAGTGTTTCTCAGCTACGTCTATGTTGTAGTGTTTGCACAATCCCCAATGCAGTAATCTTGACATATTGTTGTGCCTTTCAGTGTACAGGCCCTCTGCCATGAGTGTATCACACCCAGCAACAAGATGTGTGATTGTTTACAATTCTTGTTTACAGAGTCTGCATTTGTCTGTTTCTCCAGCCTTTTCAATGGATTTTGTAAACCAATGTGTACATAGTCCACTCTCCTGAGCCACCACTATTAGCCTTTCGTCTTCTGATTTCAGTTCACCTCTCCTTAACCATTCCTGCATGAAATCAGGGCAAAATCTTAGTGTAAAGATGTTAATACTCCTAACTGGGTTTTCCAGTTAGGCGCTTTTCATAATTTTGTTTTGATGTTCGTGAACATCACCCTGTGACATGTCCTCTTCATTTGCATCCTTCAGCCAATGCTCCTTCATAGGGGAACTCAATGGCACATCACTCCTCAACATTACCTGTGTCAGAGTTGCCACTCTTTCTTGCCCCTTTCCTTGCTGTGCAACTCCAGCTGAATTATTGTGCTGGTTTCCTACTGAAGGCTCCAGAGCAAGTGAATTTGGGGACTCATTATGCTGTGACATGAGCTGGATTTTCTATATTAAATCCTTCACTTCACAGGTAATCCATAACTCTTCTCCATTACTAATCTTTTCTTCTTTCCCCTGTTGACTTCTTAGTTTTACATTGTGAAAATTTCCATATCTGGGTGCCTTTTTGTATTTATTTTCAATTATCTTTGGTGCTGCTTTTTTGTGTGGATTAGATTTGCTTTCATCTCTGAATACATATTGCACCATATCAAACATCTTTTTCTTTCCCATATCAGTATTTCTACTTCAGATGTTTCTTGCTGCACCCATTTCTCCATAATTTGGGGACTCATTGTCCATCATGCTGAGACATGACCTTTGTTAGACTTTCTACACTAAATCCTTCACTTCAAAGGTAATCCATAACTTCAGTTTCTACTTGTTTAACTTCTACCTTACTAATTTTCTGTTCTGTGTTTCTCATTTGTGTTCTTATTTTTTGTATTGTGAAGTTTTCCATATCTGGGTACCTTTGCCTGTATTTCTCTTCAAATATCTTTGAAGTTGCTTTTTGTATTAATTATTTTGCCTTTATCTTTTGCATAAATATCACAGCATGTCAGATATAATTTTCTTTCCTATGTCCATATTTCTTTTTTATACCTCTCAAAAATCTCTGGGTTTTGTTCTTTCTATTTTTGCACTTCCTCTGTTGCTTCATATGCCAGGCAGCCCCAGGTTTCTTTGCCTATGTTATGTTTTCATGGATGTATTGTATTAATAAACCCAAAAGTTGAAACTTCCAATTTCTTTCTTAAACTTCTGATTATATTCTATCTGGAAATTCTTCTTGCATGACAGTAACAATACATAATTTCTTATCCTCAATAGTCTACTAAATCATCTTTATGGCTGTTTTGGGCCTATCAGTTTTAGTGTTAATTGTGGGCTACTACTTCCTTTTACAAAAGGGGGGGCCATCCTCCCCCTGAGCCTGACTTAACCCCATTGTAGGAACATTTCCATGTCTTGAGGATTCTACACTGCCATTTTATTCCAGTCCTGACAACAGTGTGCATACCAGGACTGGGCACGTTTTTATCCTGGGACTTGTGCACCCAGCTGTCTGTTTTATTTTTTAACCTACTCACCAAAAATGGATGACTCAGTAGTATAAATCACAAAACCACTTTAATTGAATCAGTACATAAATCCAGGAACAAAATGGATAAGCGCTTTCTTCTAGATAATCTAGACTTCATCAGACAACAGTTAAAGCATAGATACTTCCTTTTATATAAACCAAACAGGAAGCGACATAACTCAAAGTTAATTAGGGCAGATAAATGACTTTACATTAAATATTCATGAGATGAATAAAATAAGATAAAATGAAATCCTAAATATAGTAACAAACTGCAAGACACAAAACCCCCACAGCAGTATAGATACAAGTTAAATACATTAAATATAAAAATGAAATTACAAATTTATAAAAAGACTGAGGGTATGTAATAAATAGAATAAAAAACATTTAAAACCATGTAAAATGACAATATGATATCTGTATGTGTACCATGGTATATTAAACAGTAATTATTTGGGAGGTCATATTACCTCTCCAGTGCCTTTAATTTGAGTAAGGAGCTGAGTGAAATATTTTCGTATAAGCCGAGCCAGTTCCCTGCATTCAGGTGTAGCTGCCAATATAATTCTCTTTTTTTCCAACAATAGTGACCATGCTCCTCCTCTAACATCAGTGCTGATACTGTTGATAATGAAGGATAAAAATGTATGATTGTTGGTCTCCATTATGTGCTTACTTAATGCATCGGTGTCTTTAGTATTTTTAATATCACATAAATGTTCGTAGATGCGGTTCTTCAGCTTCCGGTCAGTCTTGCCAACATAGAAACACGAACAGACAGTGCACATAGCACAATATACTACTTTCTCAGAACAACAGTTATATTTCTGCCTGATCTTAATTTCCACATTGCTGACACAAAATGTATTACCTTCTTTTACAAATTTACAGTAGTTGCATCTACCACACTTATTCATGGAACCAGGTTTTTGGTGAAAGAGCAGGCTCCTAGTTTTAAAAATGTTCTTTAAATTCTCTCCTTTTTTATACACAATAGTAGGTTTTGAGCCTATCACAGATCTAATATTCTTTTCATGTTTAAGAATGGACCGATTTTTCAATAAAATACCCTTTAAAATGAAACTCTCATCAGTAAAAACAGTAATAAATGAGGTTTTAAAATCTGTTCTTTCTTCCAATATGCTAGTGTCATGAATGTTGGATGAAGGTGAGGTAATGGATGTACTATCACCAGAAAGTAAGGGGAGGTAAAAACTTCTGTCCCTTTTGTTGACAACCTCAATCATAATGTTAATAATAAATTTGGGAGGGTAACCTCTTCTTAGAAACATTTCTTTCAGCATGTCACATTCATTCAGAAATTCATCCATTAAAGACACCATACGTGCTGCATGCACGAATTGGCCTTTAACAATAGCTTTCTTTTGTTTCGTAGGGTGGGTGCTGCAATAATGTAGTAGAGAGTTAGAATAAGTATTTTTTCTAAAAATCTTTGAAACAAACTTCTTATCATGATAGTCCTTGAGTAAAAGGATGTCAAGGAAAGAAATCATATTAAAATCACTGGTGTGTGTAAAGTTTCAGAAATCAGTGGTGGTTCCAATATATGATTTTAAAACCTCATTTATTACTGTTTTTACTGATAAGAGTTTCATTTTAAAGGATTTTATTGAAAAAATTGGTCCATTCTTAAACATGAAAAGAATATTAGATCTGTGATAGGCTTAAAACCTACTATTGTGTATAAAAAAGGAAAGAATTTAAAGAACATTTTTGAAACTAGGAGCCTGCTCTTTCACCAAAAACCTGGTTCCATGAATAAGTCTGGTAGATGCAACTACTGTAAATTTGTAAAAGAAGGTAATACATTTTGTGTCAGCAATGTGGAAATTAAGATCAGGCAGAAATATAACTGTTGTTCTGAGAAAGTAGTATATTGTGCTATGTGCACTGTCTGTTCGTGTTTCTATGTTGGCAAGACTGACCGGAAGCTGAAGAACCGCATCTACGAACATTTATGTGATATTAAAAATACTAAAGACACCAATGCATTAAGTAAGCACATAATGGAGAACAACAATCATACATTTGTATTCTTCATTATAGACAGTATTAGCACTGATGTTAGAGGAGGAGCATGGTCACTATTGTTGGAAAAAAGAATTATATTGGCAGCTACACCTGAATGCAGGGAACTGGCTCGGCTTATACGAAAATATTTCACTCAGCTCCTTACTCAAATTAAAGGCATTGGAGAGGTAATATGACCTCCCAAATAATTACTGTTTAATATACCATGGTACACATACAGATATCATATTGTCATTTTACATGGTTTTAAATGTTTTTTATACTATTTATTACATACCCTCAGTCTTTTTATAAATTTGTAATTTCATTTTTTATATTTAATGTATTTAACTTGTATTTATACTGCTGTGGGGGTTTGTGTCTTGCAGTTTGTTGCTATATTTAGGATTTCATTTTATCTTATTTTATTCATCTCATGAATATTTAATGTAAAGTAATGTATCTGTCCTAATTAACTTTGAATAATGTCACTTCCTGTTTGCTTTGTATAAAAGGAAGTATCTATGCTTTAACTGTTGTCTGATGAAGTCTAGATTATCTAGAAGAAAGCACTTATCCATTTGTTCCTGGATTTATGTACCGATTCAATTAAAGTGGTTTTGTGATTTATACTACTGAGTCATCCATTTTGGTGAGTGGGTCCAATCCAGCTGCTTCACTTGGGCTACTTTTGTTTTTTTGACTGATTTGTGCTTCTGTTTGACTTTACTGTTATTTTTTAACCTACCTCTCTTCATGATATATGCTATGTAGGATACAATATATATATATATATATATATATATATATATCAGTGTTGTCTTGTGAGATGTTGTGAAAACAGGGTTCACAAGAGCTACTGTATTTACAATGAAGATTATAATTGAAATGCCGACATGCTTGGGAATTTTTTTTATTTGTATGTATTTATACATTTGTTAGCCATGGTAGAGCACTGATCTCAATCAGAAACATAGCAAGAGCAAGGTGAAGGGGCTGCCCCAGGCACTAAGTGTTAGTACAATCAATTAATTAATTAATTCATTCATTCATTAATTAATCAATTAGGCAATAGGTGTTACAATCGGTAATTGCTGATGGGAAGTATTATAGTACCAGCATTCAGAAATGAACACCAATAGTGCCAATGTTGTCAGGGATGATGCACTGAAGTTCTTTGGGATGGTATTGTAACTTTGCAAGAGTAGTAAGAGGCTTGTTACATTTGTAGCAAGTGATTTGCTACAGTTTCAAAATTCTTTTTTCAATATTGAGTTGAAGGGGTGTCACTAGATAAGTTAGCTATGGTTCTGATCTGAGTTGCTCATTTTCAGCTCAACCAAGGGTATGCAACCAAACAGCAAGCAAAATTACACAGCTCACAAAATTAAGGCAGCATATAAGAAGATTATATAGATAACACAATTACACAATTATTTTATGTCCACAGTAGGTATAGGATATTTACAGTATAAAAAATATAACTGGGAAATGCCTTTGTCAGCTTACAATATTGCTGCAAGGTATTACTCTCAGTTGAACTCGAGTATTTAAGGAATGCAGGTATAATAAAAAGAGGAAGGGTGATATACTGAAAGTCAAAAGGGGATCATTTTGGAGATAGAGAGGGAAGAGGAGAGACACAATGAGAGGCGCGAAGACTGCAGGAAAATAGTTGCAAGTTCTGGTTAAGACAAGAAATGAAGAAGTTTGAGTAGTGGGGAATTAGGTGATGGAGTTAATCTGGGAGCATTTGCACTACGCCTGTTGGAAGAACTCAAAACAAGTCAAGCAAGTAAACAGTCAAAATTAGTGGCAAATATCCTCAATAACCAATGTAAAATGGGTGACCAACCATTCTGAAAAATAATAAAAACAATACTTTTATTTAAAACGCCTGTTATAAATAAACATCAAATTGGTTGAGCGCTTTCATCCCTATTCTGTCCAAGACTTTATCAGAACCAAATGTGACAATTCAGTCATTAAATAACATCCCATCCACGCCCTCTGTTAGTCACCTTAGACTCCAAATGTTTTTTTTTAAAAAAAATTCAAAAAAATCATTAAGATTGAAATCCTATGAGCTGGATTTTCTATATTAAATCCTTCACTTCACAGGTAATCCATAACTCTTCTCCATTACTAATCTTTTCTTCTTTCCCCTGTTGACTTCTTAGTTTTACATTGTGAAAATTTCCATATCTGGGTGCCTTTTTGTATTTATTTTCAATTATCTTTGGTGCTGCTTTTTTTGTGTGGATTAGATTTGCTTTCATCTCTGAATACATATTGCACCATATCAAACATCTTTTTCTTTCCCATATCAGTATTTCTACTTCAGATGTTTCTTGCTGCACCCATTTCTCCTTAATTTGGGGACTCATTGTCCATCATGCTGAGACATGACCTTTGTTAGACTTTCTACACTAAATCCTTCACTTCAAAGGTAATCCATAACTTCAGTTTCTACTTGTTTAACTTCTACCTTACTAATTTTCTGTTCTGTGTTTCTCATTTGTGTTCTTATTTTTGTATTGTGAAGTTTTCCATATCTGGGTACCTTTGCCTGTATTTCTCTTCAAATATCTTTGAAGTTGCTTTTTGTATTGATTATTTTGCCTTTATCTTTTGCATAAATATCACAGCATGTCAGATATAATTTTCTTTCCTATGTCCATATTTCTTTTTTATACCTCTCAAAAATCTCTGGGTTTTGTTCTTTCTATTTTTGCACTTCCTCTGTTGCTTCATATGCCAGGCAGCCCCAGGTTTCTTTGCCTATGTTATGTTTTCATGGATGTATTGTATTAATAAACCCAAAAGTTGAAACTTCCAATTTCTTTCTTAAACTTCTGATTATATTCTATCTGGAAATTCTTCTTGCATGACAGTAACAATACATAATTTCTTATCCTCAATAGTCTACTAAATCATCTTTATGGCTGTTTTGGGCCTATCCGTTTTAGTGTTAATTGTGGGCTACTACTTCCTTTTACAAAAGGGGGGGGGCATCCTCCCCCTGAGCCTGACTTAACCCCATTGTAGGAACATTTCCATGTCTTGAGGATTCTACACTGCCATTTTATTCCAGTCCTGACAACAGTGTGCATACCAGGACTGGGCACGTTTTTATCCTGGGACTTGTGCACCCAGCTGTCTGTTTTATTTTTTAACCTACTCACCAAAAATGGATGACTCAGTAGTATAAATCACAAAACCACTTTAATTGAATCAGTACATAAATCCAGGAACAAAATGGATAAGCGCTTTCTTCTAGATAATCTAGACTTCATCAGACAACAGTTAAAGCATAGATACTTCCTTTTATACAAACCAAACAGGAAGCGACATAACTCAAAGTTAATTAGGGCAGATAAATGACTTTACATTAAATATTCATGAGATGAATAAAATAAGATAAAATGAAATCCTAAATATAGTAACAAACTGCAAGACACAAAACCCCCACAGCAGTATAGATACAAGTTAAATACATTAAATATAAAAAAATGAAATTACAAATTTATAAAAAGACTGAGGGTATGTAATAAATAGAATAAAAAACATTTAAAACCATGTAAAATGACAATATGATATCTGTATGTGTACCATGGTATATTAAACAGTAATTATTTGGGAGGTCATATTACCTCTCCAGTGCCTTTAATTTGAGTAAGGAGCTGAGTGAAATATTTTTGTATAAGCCGAGCCAGTTCCCTGCATTCAGGTGTAGCTGCCAATATAATTCTCTTTTTTTCCAACAATAGTGACCATGCTCCTCCTCTAACATCAGTGCTGATACTGTTGATAATGAAGGATAAAATGTATGATTGTTGGTCTCCATTATGTGCTTACTTAATGCATCGGTGTCTTTAGTATTTTAATATCACATAAATGTTAAGTAGATGCGGTTCTTCAGCTTCCGGTCAGTCTTGCCAACATAGAAACACGAACAGACAGTGCACATAGCACAATATACTACTTTCTCAGAACAACAGTTATATTTCTGCCTGATCTTAATTTCCACATTGCTGACACAAAATGTATTACCTTCTTTTACAAATTTACAGTAGTTGCATCTACCACACTTATTCATGGAACCAGGTTTTTGGTGAAAGAGCAGGCTCCTAGTTTTAAAAATGTTCTTTAAATTCTCTCCTTTTTTATACACAATAGTAGGTTTTGAGCCTATCACAGATCTAATATTCTTTTCATGTTTAAGAATGGACCGATTTTTCAATAAAATACCCTTTAAAATGAAACTCTCATCAGTAAAAACAGTAATAAATGAGGTTTTAAAATCTGTTCTTTCTTCCAATATGCTAGTGTCATGAATGTTGGATGAAGGTGAGGTAATGGATGTACTATCACCAGAAAGTAAGGGGAGGTAAAAACTTCTGTCCCTTTTGTTGACAACCTCAATCATAATGTTAATAATAAATTTGGGAGGGTAACCTCTTCTTAGAAACATTTCTTTCAGCATGTCACATTCATTCAGAAATTCATCCATTAAAGACACCATACGTGCTGCATGCACGAATTGGCCTTTAACAATAGCTTTCTTTTGTTTCGTAGGGTGGGTGCTGCAATAATGTAGTAGAGAGTTAGAATAAGTATTTTTTCTAAAAATCTTTGAAACAAACTTCTTATCATGATAGTCCTTGAGTAAAAGGATGTCAAGGAAAGAAATCATATTAAAATCACTGGTGTGTGTAAAGTTTCAGAAATCAGTGGTGGTTCCAATATATGATTTTAAAACCTCATTTATTACTGTTTTTACTGATAAGAGTTTCATTTTAAAGGATTTTATTGAAAAAATTGGTCCATTCTTAAACATGAAAAGAATATTACATCTGTGATAGGCTCACAACCTACTATTGTGTGTAAAAGGAAAGAATTTAAAGAAAATTTTTGAAACCAAGGGCCTGCTCTTTCACCAAAAACCTGGTTCCATGAATAAGTATTGTAGATGCAACTACTGTAAATTTGTAAAAGAAGGTAATACATTTTGTGTCAGCAATGTGGAAATTAAGATCAGGCAGAAATATAACTGTTGTTCTGAGAAAGTAGTATATTGTGCTATGTGCACTGTCTGTTCGTGTTTCTATGTTGGCAAGACTGACCGGAAGCTGAAGAACCGCATCTACGAACATTTATGTGATATTAAAAATACTAAAGACACCAATGCATTAAGTAAGCACATAATGGAGACCAACAATCATACATTTTTATCCTTCATTATCGACAGTATCAGCACTGATGTTAGAGGAGGAGCATGGTCACTATTGTTGGAAAAAAAAGAATTATATTGGCAGCTACACCTGAATGCAGGGAACTGGCTCGGCTTATACGAAAATATTTCACTCAGCTCCTTACTCAAATTAAAGGCATTGGAGAGGTAATATGACCTCCCAAATAATTACTGTTTAATATACCATGGTACACATACAGATATCATATTGTCATTTTACATGGTTTTAAATGTTTTTTATACTATTTATTACATACCCTCAGTCTTTTTATAAATTTGTAATTTCATTTTTTATATTTAATGTATTTAACTTGTATTTATACTGCTGTGGGGGTTTGTGTCTTGCAGTTTGTTGCTATATTTAGGATTTCATTTTATCTTATTTTATTCATCTCATGAATATTTAATGTAAAGTAATGTATCTGCCCTAATTAACTTTGAATAATGTCACTTCCTGTTTGCTTTGTATAAAAGGAAGTATCTATGCTTTAACTGTTGTCTGATGAAGTCTAGATTATCTAGAAGAAAGCACTTATCCATTTGTTCCTGGATTTATGTACCGATTCAATTAAAGTGGTTTTGTGATTTATACTACTGAGTCATCCATTTTGGTGAGTGGGTCCAATCCAGCTGCTTCACTTGGGCTACTTTTGTTTTTTTGACTGATTTGTGCTTCTGTTTGACTTTACTGTTATTTTTTAACCTACCTCTCTTCATGATATATGCTATGTAGGATACAATATATATATATATATATATATATATATATATATATATATATATATATATATATATACATATATATATATATCAGTGTTGTCTTGTGAGATGTTGTGAAAACAGGGTTTACAAGAGCTACTGTATTTACAATGAAGATTATAATTGAAATGCCGACATGCTTGGGAATTTTTTTTATTTGTATGTATTTATACATTTGTTAGCCATGGTAGAGCACTGATCTCAATCAGAAACATAGCAAGAGCAAGGTGAAGGGGCTGCCCCAGGCACTAAGTGTTAGTACAATCAATTAATTAATTAATTCATTCATTCATTAATTAATCAATTAGGCAATAGGTGTTACAATCGGTAATTGCTGATGGGAAGTATTATAGTACCAGCATTCAGAAATGAACACCAATAGTGCCAATGTTGTCAGGGATGATGCACTGAAGTTCTTTGGGATGGTATTGTAACTTTGCAAGAGTAGTAAGAGGCTTGTTACATTTGTAGCAAGTGATTTGCTACAGTTTCAAAATTCTTTTTTCAATATTGAGTTGAAGGGGTGTCACTAGATAAGTTAGCTATGGTTCTGATCTGAGTTGCTCATTTTCAGCTCAACCAAGGGTATGCAACCAAACAGCAAGCAAAATTACACAGCTCACAAAATTAAGGCAGCATATAAGAAGATTATATAGATAACACAATTACACAATTATTTTATGTCCACAGTAGGTATAGGATATTTACAGTATAAAAAATATAACTGGGAAATGCCTTTGTCAGCTTACAATATTGCTGCAAGGTATTACTCTCAGTTGAACTCGAGTATTTAAGGAATGCAGGTATAATAAAAAGAGGAAGGGTGATATACTGAAAGTCAAAAGGGGATCATTTTGGAGATAGAGAGAGAAGAGGAGAGACACAATGAGAGGAGCGAAGACTGCAGGAAAATAGTTGCAAGTTCTGGTTAAGACAAGAAATGAAGAAGTTTGAGTAGTGGGGAATTAGGTGATGGAGTTAATCTGGGAGCATTTGCACTACGCCTGTTGGAAGAACTCAAAACAAGTCAAGCAAGTAAACAGTCAAAATTAGTGGCAAATATCCTCAATAACCAATGTAAAATGGGTGACCAACCATTCTGAAAAATAATAAAAACAATACTTTTATTTAAAACGCCTGTTATAAATAAACATCAAATTGGTTGAGTGCTTTCATCCCTATTCTGTCCAAGACTTTATCAGAACCAAATGTGACAATTCAGTCATTAAATAACATCCCATCCACGCCCTCTGTTAATCACCTTAGACTCCTTAAAGTCAGAGGTACAAGAAATATATACTATTTTCATAAAAACAATGTTACACAATATACTGAATGTTGTATATGTTCTAAAAATATAAAAGTAATTTACAATTAAAGATTGTAGTATAAAAGCTTGACATTTTAATTTATATATAATTTAAATGCCATTAAGACCCAGCTGTTTTGCATCCATTCTAACCTGGTAAATCATTTCCTTATGTAACAAGTTGTCTTTCCAATCTCCCCAGTAAATCATACAATTGATTTTTGCCAAAATTAAACATTTGAATCTGACAAAATTGTCACACACTAACAAGTGCCTAGCTAGTGCATTGCTATGATCTTTTTTCTATTTGTGCTGTAATTATGTTGGTATGTTCTTTCATTCAGCGCATTCTCAGTCTTCCCAATGCAAAAAAAGAGTTGCAAGAGCAGCATGTAGCTAAATACAGAATGTTATCAGTTTTGCAGTTGTATCTGCCTGATATCCTCCATTTTTGTGTATTGTCCATGATTCCAGCACTCTCTTCTATGTCTATAAAAGAGCATTTAAAAGTATTATAGACCAAATTGGTCTTATTATTTATTTAGTTATTTATTTATTTTATTTTACATTTGGTTACTGGGAAAGTCCAACTGGACACAAGTCCTTTTTCAACTGAGGCCTGGGGAGAAATGTTCCACATATAACACGGATTAATAAAGTACAATTTCACAGGTACAGAAGCATAACATTGTACATTTTACATTAAATTAGGATAATAATACTTTAAAGTGTGCAACAACTATGATTAAAATGAAATAAGAAACACTGTACCAATACAAAGATGAAACAGCTGAAGCTGTGTAATTAAATAACATCCAATATGAAATAGTATTGTAATAATATAAAGTATACACCAAGTGTCTGTACTTAGAAGAAGGAGTAAATGTTGAGAGAAAGAGAGGGGTACAAAGAAGGAGACTTGAAAGATAACGAGAGGTCTGCTGCCAGAAAATACGGGAGGAGTAATTACCCTGGGTGAGCAAGAAGAAGATGGAGATAGACTAGCCTGGGGAGTCACAGTTACAAATCCATTTAGCGTGTAGGTATGTTTATAGAGATTTATTAAACTGATCTAAGGATGTTGCCACAGATATATTAGTGCCCAGAGTGTTCCATTTTGTAGCTATACAATGTGGACAGAGCGAGGCTCCTGCAGAGTTGTTGACATTAGTGACTTGAAGGAGAGGTTTGTTATTACAGCGTAGAAACCTAGTACTGGAGTATGAATGTAGTAGGTTTTGTAATGCAGGGGTTTTCTTGGGGTAGTAAAGAATCTTATGGGTTAGTATAAGCTGGTTGTAAAGGAGAAGATGGGGAAGTTCAAGCCAGTTGAACTGGTTAAATATTGAGCAGTGGTGTGTGAGATGTGAGCTATTGGTGGCCAACTTTGCAATTTTGTTAAGCAGGCATCAAGTTTAGTTATATTTGATTTTCTAAGATTGGTGAGGATAGGGGAGGCATATAGAAGTGTAGAGATGAAATGTGTTTGCGCTGTTTTATCCCTAGTGCTGTTTGTGAGGAAGTGTTTATTTATATATAGTTCACCTAGTTTTTCATGTACTTTCTTTATGGCGAGTGAAATGTGAATGTCAAATTTCATGTTCCAGTCTATCTCAACAACAAGAAGTTTATTGTGAGTGACAGGAGAGATAGTTTATTGTTAGAAATGATAGTAAACATGGATATGGGAGTGGCGTGATTAGTCAGCTGGAATATGAGAAGTTTGGTTTTATTGAGGTTTAGTATTAGTTGAGAGTTGGCAACCCATTCTTCTACAGAAAGGAATGAGGCCTGTGTTTGTAATTACAGTATCTTGGCGGGAAGGAGAAGAACAGGTTAGTATTGAGTCATCAGCATATTGGATAACTGAGGCATATGGAGAAGAGGTATGGAGGTTGTTAGTGAAGGCAGAGAAAAGTAAAGGACCAAGGATGGAGCCTTGGGGAGCACCCAGAGTGACTGGTAATAAAGGAGAGAGTTCTTGCCTCCCCTGTGCTGCCTGTTGTCTATTTGTTAAATAACTTTGAAACCAGATAATGGTGGATTTTCTAAGATTCAATTCTGAGAGGGATTTAATGAGTTTGTTGTGGTTAACCATATCAAATGCCTTAGAGAGGTCAAGAAAGATAGCAGGGACATAGTTGCCATTATCTCTATAGTTGTTCACAGTATGAGTGAATGACATAAGGGCTGTTCTGGTTCTATGATAGGGCCTGAAGCCATGTTGAGTGTTTGTGAGAAGGTTGTGGGTGTTGAAGTAATCCATAATTTCTGTGTGTACACACCTGTCCAATATATTAGACAGAGGTGAAAGTATTGCTATAGGATAATAGTTGGTTGACTCTTTTGAGTTACCCCCTTTGTGGAGTGGAATAGTGTGAGAAATTTTCCATATCTCAGAGACAAGATTTTCGGATATCAAACTGTTGATAAGAATGGATAACAGGGTATGCAATGGCATCAGCAGCAGCTATTTTCAAAAATTCAGCTGGCAGTTTGTCAGCAACTAAAGTGGTAGGTTTTAGTTTTTTAAGGAGTTTCTTAATTATTTCAGTAGAGACAGGATGGAAGGTAAAGCCATCATTTTTGATATGGAAATTGGGTGGTTGGTTGGAGGATGAACAGCTTTGAGAGTTAGCAAGTGCAAGAATGGATTCAGTGAAGAATTTGTTGAAATGAGTGACAACTTTGAGTGAGGTATCTGTTATGGTTGGGATTTTCCAGGGTGGAGAGTGTTGCTAATTGCTGACCATATTTTTGGGGGTTATTTCGATGTCTGGTTTTGCATATTGTGGTAGTAGCTAGTATTGTCTATTCTGACACATTTCTTTGTCTTGTTATGGAGTTCAGGAAATGCCTGTTTGTCTGTATGGGATCCAGTTTTGTGCCAGTTGGCCCAGGCTTTATCTCTGGATTTCAGCAGACATCTAGTGTCTTTGCTCATCCAGGCAGTGTAGTTGGATTTGATTCTGATGGTTCTAGGAGGGGCCTGGTAATTTAAGATATCTAAGAAGGTAGAGTTGAAGTATTGAACAGCTTCATCAAGTTTGAGGCTCTTGAGAGGAGTCCAGTTAAAGGCTTTGAGGGTATTAATAAAGCTAGATGGTGTAAAGGATTTTTTTTGTTTTGTTTTGGATTGTATGGTAATTGATGGGATTTTCCTGATATTTGCAATGTCTTATTACAAATGTAGGTAAATAGGCACTCAGGCTGTCAGGGAGGTATCCTGATTGACAGATGAGAGATGGTCTGTTTGTCAGTATCCAGTCAAGTATTGACTGCCTCTTGGTTTATTTGTCAATTCTGGTGGGAGACTGGATGAGCAGAGAAAATCCATGGAGGTTGGTGAAATTGGTGAGAGAATTGGAGTTACAGGATAACCAGTCAATACTGAAGTCCCCCAGGATGATGGTTTCATGCTGGAGGAACTCAGAGGTCAGTTCATGTAGGGTCTCCAGTGTGGGTATGTTATTGCCTGGTGGTATATAGCAACCGATTATTCTGACACTTTTTCTGGGGCAAATTTTTAGTTTTGCAAGTAGAATTTCTGCATTGGCTAAGATAGGTATGTGTATATCCAAGTTTTCTACATTTAGTTAATTTTTAAATAGTAAGGCTACACCACCTTCTGTTTTAGATGTACAATCATTACGTAGGATATTATAGCCTGGTGCTAGAATGTCATTATTGGAAATGTCAGGTTTAAGCCAAGTTTCAGTTCATAATACTAAGTCTTACCAAAATGCTCTTAATATTTCTCCTATTCTTATAAATAAAGCTGTGGGGGAGGGGTCCAAAAACTTAACATGGGTTACATCTATACTACCCAAAATATACCAATTTTTGTACAAAAAATTTTAATATCGCCCATGTCTAAAGAATGGTGTAAAACCATATAGTTATAAAATATATTCCCATTATCAGCCACTACTTCAGGATGATTGCATGTATATTTCTTCACTATATGGTCCAGGACCATAAGTATTATGGGTCTATATCTTCCATTTCTCTGTTTTCATACTTGGTTGATGAGCATCAACTAATGTCTCAAGGTATACTCGTTAAAGAAACATGACCTTTAATTTCCTTAACTTATCTAGACACCATTCTGCTAATCTAGAGATTCTGATACATTGGCTTTTAATTAACCCTCTTTTTTGATGTATTGGGTGACTACTAGTAAAGTGTGAAAAAGAATTACTAAATGGTGGTTTTCTATAAATAGCTATCTCAAAATTGTGTTGGTCCCCCACTGATTTTCACATTGAGATAATGTTTCTTGAACATTAACAGTCAAAGTAAATCTTAAAAAAGTGGTCATTTTTTTCCAATTCCCTGACAAACCCATCAAAATGTGTAGACTCACACTTCCAAATTAAAAAAAATATATTATCCAGGTAACAAAAATATACCTGGCACTTTTTGTACAAGTCCATTTTGAACACCATTTCCTTCTCACACCAATTCAGTACAGTATTGGCAAACACAAGGATGCATGCAGTCCCCATTGCTGCTCCTTGCGTTTGTTTAAAATATTCTCCTTCAAAAAATGAAATTATTTTTTTTAAATAATATCCATAAACTCATTGATTAATTTGATTTCATCTTCAGACAATTTACTGTAGTGTGTTATAACAACATCAAGCCATTTTAACCCACATTTATGAGGCATTACAGAAAACAGATTTTTGATATCCAAAGTAACAAACAAACAACCTTCACCTATTATAGAAGTGTCCCTTGACTTGTTGATTAAGTCCCATAAGTCCTTCAAAATATAATGACTCTTGGAAAAAAAATTTAGCTTTCTGTCTAAAGGTTCTGTAATAGTCTTCTGTGTAGACAGTAGGGCATAGTGAGGGATCATTAAAATTGGAATGTATCTTTGGCACTCCAAAAATCTTGGGTATTATTGGACTATCTACTTTTAAAAATTGACCCTATTCTGTGGGAATAATCCCATACAAAAATAATTCACCTAAATTTAAATTACTTTGTAAACTGTTATAATTTCATTGATTGATACACTTTGATACGTATTGGTGTCAGCCAACATGGAGGTCATCTTACCCACATAAATGACCATGTCCATTAATACCATACCTCCAATTTTGTAAGGTCTCATACATCTGATGTCTTTATTTGACGCAAAGTAATTCAAAATAGATTTTTTTTCATTGGAGAGATTATAAAAAAATGTATTTCTCTAATTTCCTAGCAGAGTTCTTATTTCTTTTTCACACATCCTCTCAAAAGCATTTAACACTGGATGCATGGGAGGGTTGAACACACTTTTTCCTTTAAACATAATATCATTAGGACCTTTATCACTATCACCACCCAGCAATATTTGCAAATTGAGTTTCCTGACAAATGTTTTCAAAAATATTGGCAACATTGGATCTACCCGTAGATATAAAGATGAAGCCTTTGACAAGTACCCTTACTGCTGTGGTGCTTCTACAGGCAAGACACTCTAAGGACATTGATGTATGTGGTTTTATTCTGTAACCCTTAGTCCCTTTAAAGTTTTAAACTCTCATTTTTGTAAGTTCCCTGTAGTTTAGTGACTGCACATCACCGGGGCTGCCTTTCTCATTCCAGTTTCAGTTTACCTGTCCACCCGCACCTATCTACTAAAAGTCTACTGTACCTTTCCCTCCAGAGGTACTTCCCCAATAGCCCTTTGCTCTATTTTTGTTCTCACTCTTTCCTTTCTAGCTAGGATTGTCATTTACTGTCTGAATTCTGCTGCTTAGTGATGATATAGTGACCCAGAACTTACTTGAGACTGTTACACACTGTTTTCTTAGCAGGCTGTCTTGAAATCAGATGTAGCCCCACTCCACCCTCCACTCCAGGCTCACTACGCTCCCCTGCCCTACCCCAATTTCCACCCACCCCCACTTCAATTACATTTATCCTCTCCCTAACACACCCACTTCCTCTTCTTATCATTCCTCTCTTCCTCCTACACCCACCAATCACAAAAAAGCCACTATTACCTACCTTCATATCCACTTATCTTCCAACTCTTTTCTCCTCTCTTCTCACAAAATCCCATTCCCATCCCTCTGAGTTTCATCCCCACAATGTCTTCCCTGGCCACATCCTTTTTAATATCTACTCCCTTTCACCACAGCTTTGCTACTACTCACTAACCTCACAGCACTAGACGCACACTCCCTAACTTTCACATTCAACCCAACACTCCCACAATCAAATTACAGAGAACACTTCTACTCCCACATATCTCCTAACCTTTACCCTCATTCTCTACCTCTATGCAGTAAACCCCTTATACTTACTATTAACTATACTTTATCCTACAAACACAATAGTGTAGTACAGCTCCCTACCCTTTTTCTCTCCATGATGAAAGACTCTTTTTACAAATGTATTCCTTTTTCTCCTCTCTTATACGTTCAGGTGACGTACACCCTAACCCAGGTCCCTCCTTCTTTAAAAGTCTCCATATAACCACCATTAACTTTCAAAACATCTGCAATAAATCCTCTTGAGTTTCACACCTGGCTAACCCAAAGTAAAACACATATCCTAGCTGCTACTGAAACTTGGCTGAAACCAGACATCCAAGACTCTGAATTCCTTCTTCCTAATTTCAGCGTAATTCGGGCCTACCAACTACACAAAAAAGGAGGTGGTCTCACCTTAATTTACCGTAATACTTTTAACATATCCACCTTTCCTAATTCTGTTCCCCAATTCCATAATGCTAAGATCCTAATTTCATTCCTTAACTTTAACTATTCAAAAAAACCTGCATCATAGTCATTTATATTCCACCTGTGTATAATATCCCAGTTCTAGAAGACATTCTTTCCTGGATCTCCCACACAATAAAAAATGAAACCATTATATTAGATGACATGAACATTGACTGGGCTGCTATTTCTGCTGTCCAGTCCCCTAATAGTCCACCAATACTTTACACAACTAATTACGTCTACTACTAGATATAACTTCAAAACTAATAAAGACTCAATTCTAGACTGGATCCTGGTCTCAGATCCCTCAAAATATACAGTTGCCAGCACCCTTGCAAATTCCTTTAGTGATCACCTCCCAGCCTACAGCATTCATAACTGCACATCTCTCTTAAAAGCCCATAATATTAGAGTCACACACAATTTATCAAAATTCTGCCCCTACAAGTCCAATACTATCCTTAGTAGCCACAACTGGAACTGTCTTAAAACCTTACCAGAAGATGATGCCCTTCTTTACTTCAATAACTCCTTTCTTAGCATTCTCCACAGCTTGGCACCCACTAGATCCATTTGAATCAAATCTAATCATGCCCCTTGGCTTTCTAAAATTAGAAAAAATACTATGAGAAGTAGGGACAAAGCCTGGAAGCTTTGGTTGAATTCTGATAACCCTACCAGTCTTATACATTGCAAACAAACTTCGCAACCTTTCTAAAAAACTTATTCACAAAGACAAACAACAATATTTCTGGAACCTACAATCAAACGGGAAAAATAACCCCAAACTCTTCTGGTCTTCTTTTAATAATCTGTTGAACCCTGACACTAAAACCAACCCTTGTCCTTTCCCCCGACATGTCACCTGACCTTATTGCCTTCAAATTTAACTAATTTCATTGACACAATAGCTAATCTTACAGACGCCTTCTCTTCCCCTCAACTTATCAATTGTTACCTCAATTCTTCTTCCTCTTCCCACAACACCTCACAATACCACATCCCTAAATACACCCACGCAAAACTGGAACAAATCCCATTCTCAAACTGAATTTAATCTCTCTGTCCCACTGCCTGTAAAAACTCTTGCTAAAGGTAAAACCCTGCTCCAACTCAGCTGACAATATTCCTGCCAGATTCCTTAAGATTGCCACTGACACAGTACCCTATCCTATCAGCATTCTAATCAACAGATCAATCCAAGAATCATATGTTCCCTCTCTATGGAAAAAGCCATTATTCTACCCCTTCATAAAGGGGACCTTTTCCCTGACCTCTCTAACTTCCAACCCATTGCTCTTCTTTCTCCTATATCTAAAATTCTCGAAAAATGTATCAAAAAACAGCTAGTCCATTACCTGTTAAACTACAACGTCCTCTCCCCAACCCAACATGGATTCCCTCATGGTCACAGTACTTCTACTGCACTAATATCCATCTTAGATACCATTAATAAAATCCATGACTCTGGCCTTATAGCATCTGCTCTCTTTCTAGATCTATCTAAAACATTTGATACTGTATCCCATTCTATCCTTCTCTCTCAACTTTCTTCCCTAGGGCTGTCTTCACAATCTCTTAACTGGTTTAAAAGCTATCTCACCAATAGGCACCATGCCATCAAATGGCAGCACTCTATTTCTGCCTACCTCCACAACCCTACTGACATCCCACAAGGTTCAATCCTTGGTCCCCTTGTATTTAACATATTTATTAACAACCTACACCAAGCCATACCACATTCCTCTCTAGTCCAATATGCAGATGACTCGACCATAGTCTGCTCTGCACCCAACCTGATATCTTAAAACAAATGACCAGTTTTCTCTACAGTTGAATCTTGGCCTCACCAAAATCATCTGACCTTAAATGCTCAAAAAAAAAACAATCTTATGTTGTTCACCCCTAAAAAAATACCTCTATCTATATACAAGACTTTAACATTCTCTCAATGAATTCAATAAAAATTGAAATCGTAGCTAGTACCAAACTCTTGGGGGTCATAATAGATGACAATCTAAAATTTGATTTACATATCCAATCCAACATCTCAAAAACCCACAAAAAAACTTAGCCTCCTCTACAGGCATAATAAATTCCTCTGCTCTTCAACTAAACAAGCCTTAGCACTCTCTTGTCTACTTCCTTCTCTAACCTATGGTGCTCCCTTACTAACTAATCTGCAGTTGTCTCTAAAACTAAAATTAGAATCTTGCTACAACAAAATTGCCAAATTTGCTTCTAACTGTTGTCATTCAACCCAGCACTCTATAGCCTTACGAAATCTCCATTGGCTCGAATTCCCACATTACCTACTACACCTTCAACTAACTATCTCTCACAGACTAATTTACAAACCACAAGACCGCCCTGCACTCAGCTCCTTATTTTCCCTGTACTCTTCCACTAAGTTCATAGGTAGGTACTAGGCTATCTGCCCAAAGGCATTTATAAGCCTAGCCAGAATGTGTTGGCTTTCGCTACCCCCTTAGATTAGTTCCCAGTGCCTCTGTGACCACTAGGTCATTACGCTCAGAAAATCAAAACCTACTCCAAGTCCACAAACCTAACCTACCGGCAGGTAAACTCCTATACTCTTGGACTATTGCCAGACTTTGGAATAATCTCCCCTCCTCCTTCTGCTCTGAGCAACATCCCATCAAATTCAAAACTGCCCTACATAAACACCACCTCTTCAACTGGATCTGCAACTGCTCCGCCTTGTTTAGTGCTATTACTTAATGCCTTCTCCCCTAAACTCAGACCCAGTATTGCTCTTCTTAACTATCTAACTGCCTAAACCAAACTTTTCCTCCATTCAAAGGGTTCTTGATGCTCTATCAACCATAACCAAATCTTTTATACTTCACTTTAAGCATACTAACTACTAACCTTAACATCATGCAACTTCTTTCTACCCTATTCTCTCTGCTTTCTCATCTCCACGCCATACTTAATATCAGATATAGAATCTATAGCTGCATCTAAAGCTGGACCTTGCTTTGTCTTCCTGATATTTTATTATTGTTTGAACTTGCTGATTTTTGCAGCATTTAAATGTACTCATTTATTTTCTTTTGTTTCATTTTATTCCTAAATTTTGTAGTGTAGCTAGTTGTATCATTTTATTGTGAATGTTAGTATTGTAGTGATTCTTGTAAATATTGTAACTACCTTATTGTAGCCACCTCTGTGCTGTAATTACCTTGTTGTATTTGTGCATTGAAGCTTCTTTCTCTGGGCCTTCACTGAAAGTGGTCTCTGTTCAGCCCAGTGGACTTTCCCAGTAAACAAATGTCAATAAGTAAATAAATAAGCTGTGATGTTCCAGAATGATACATAAATCGGTGAAGTTGAAAATATTGTAATTAAAAAAAGAAGTTATTGAAACAATACCTTTGTTGTGGAGGTCAAACTCAACACCAGTTAATTTGTTGGCTAGTACCATGTCTGCAGATAATATCTCTGCTGTTTTTGTCCCCCTTTGTTCTTGGTTTTTTCCCCTAGTGATAAAAAGGGTTCCTTCAGAGCTCACCCCATACTTACTGGCCAATCCCTTGGAACATCTCGAAAGGAGTAGAAATGTCAAAAGTTGTGTATTTAATTGTTTGTGAGGAAATTATCCTTTTTTTTTTTTTTTTTTTTTTTTTTTTGGTTTTCTTTTTCTTTTCTTTTTTTTTTTCTTTTTGTAGCAGAACTTTCTGTTTTTACAGTCAGTACTTTCCACCAAGAGCTAAATTACCCTATTTTGGAATTTAATTCTCTGCTTTCACAGCTTGATTTTAAACAGATGTTTTAAGAATAGGAAAAATTCTGTTTGTTTTTTTTAATTATACAAACCACCAAGAAGTGCTGAACTAGATCTGCTGCTGATGTCTCTTTTTTTTTTTAAAGCATATTAACCATCATGGAGTACTGAGTGAAGTTTGCTGATGTTGGTGTTATTCTGTTCTGGGCTATTGCAGAGCCAGATCATGGTCAAATGGGGGCCTAGGCAGGGTAATGGATCAGGGCTCCCCCCATAAGCAGCCCCCCCTCTCCTCACATCCATTCCAGTGTCCCATTACTTGACTATTCTCCTCAGTTATCATAAATACTGTTCAAACCTCTCAGTGTGCATACTGTCTTTTGCCTTAATTCTACAGTGATTACAGATATTTGGATTTAATTTAAAACTTCTGTTTCAAAATTTATAGTACAAACATTGATAGATATTTGCTAATCAAAGCAATACAGTCTCACAATTAAAACAGACTTAACATTAAAGATTATCTGCCCTTGAAACTCATATTCATTGAAATGGCATTGAAACCCACATTAAAATAAAATGCATCTGTCCAGTGACAGATGAAGTTTACCTTTGGGCTGTTTACAAAACCATGGGTCCCTGGAACACATTTTAGGACCATGCAAACATGCATGTGTTCTTTGATTCACCTTTGTGATTGTATTAATTTATATTCCTTGTATAATGCAGCACCATTTGTTAGAGCATATTTTAAGTTTGTAGTTTTGAACACTTTTGCAGTAAGCAATGAAACAAAAATGTATGAACCAATAATGACAAAACTGCCCAATTCAGAACATTTCAACCATAAAAGGCCACTCAAACTTATGTCGTACAATCCACCAATATCAGTCAATGTGCACAATCTCTGCAGAAGTAAAAGTCATCTGAATAATTCCATATTGAAGAGATTTCTAACCAGTAAAAAAGTTGCTGCTAGCAAATAACTTTATGTTTCAGTATTTCATCTGTAAATTCAGTGCCTGCTGCCATTGAAGAATAAATTGCCCATGTTACATTAAAAATGGTAAGCTGGTAATATTGCAATAAGGAATGAATGACAAACTAATAACAGGTTCATAGTTACTAAGCATCTCATACAAAGGAGGACATACTCAGGACTGTAGCACCCACCCCCCTTAAAGTACAACACAGTATCGGTAATCCATCTACATGCTGTGGCAGTAGAAACCACAGCCTTGTGCATCAAAAGCAAGTTTGCTACCTGCTGTGCTACTAACAATGCTTTTCAATTTAATAGCACAATAGTGATACCATTTGCTAAACAAAAAATGCACACTGTGAACAGGCTTAGCACAAGCAGCAGTAAACTTCTCTTCCCTTGAATCTCACAATTTCTTGAAAAATGCACCTAGAACCAAATTCCTTGAAAAATGCACTTGAAACTCAGTTCCTTGGAAAATGCACCAGATAGCAGCTTGGTAGTCGGGGTAGAGGATCCAGACTCTTGTTTCCTGTAACTAAGGTACTGGGTTTGAGCCTGAGCAAATTACTAACCACCTGCCATCCCTAACTAGGGGGAAGGATGTTGTGATATCTTTAGCTGGTTTTGACTGTAATAAAGTGTGGCACAGTTAATCATGGTGTTATTGTAAAGTGATAGGTAGACTTTGCATGCTATGCTGTTTTTTAAGTGGAAAAAGGGTTAAGGAGATATTTAGTGGGTGTCTAGTTGCTTTGATATTTTGCTGTGTACGTGTGTATGTGTGCACGTGTGCTCGCGTGTGCATGGGTGTGACTGACTACACCAAGAACTATACCAACCACAGCAGTGTGGTGCAAAAGATTTGAAGAAACCAAACTGTAGAGAATGTTTAAGTGGTAAGCTTCATAATGATGTGGGTAAAATTTATTTCACAGTCTTTCCCTAGATCATCTGGTTTAAACGCAGTATGGTCAGTGCTGATTAAATCCCCAGATGCATGGATAGATGGAAATAGAAATGATGCTATGGAGGAAAAAGAAGATAGATTTTGTCTTAGGATGTATTGGCTGAAGGATATAAAGTCTGAAACTCAAATATGTGCCATTATTTGGCGACTTCCTTCCTCAGTGATTTGCCAGAAAACCACAAATTTTATGAGGAACAAACCAAAACTATGAGGCAAAAATCTGGACATTCTGAGAATATTTGGACAGTTGAGAGAATATGCTGCCTGTGTGTCATTTGCAGCCACCAATTATTTTAGTGACATAGTGGAAATTGTGCTGCAGGCTTCTGTAGAAAATAATAGACTCATTCTGACTGATTGCAGTTAGAATTATTCTGCCATCACCTGCCTTTTTAATAAACTTGTATTATTTCATTCCTGTATGATCACTTTTTTGACTTCTACATTTTACTGGCATTCTTGCAAATAATACTTGCTACAGTGTGCTGATGATTTAAAGACTGTTTCCCACACCAGAAATGCAGCCACAGCTTCAGCAGTTCACCGACACTGTGATTAACTGGTTACAAAAATCTAAACTTGTGTTTAGTTAAAAAAAAAAAAACAAGATTATGACTTTTTGCAATAAAGTGAGCAGAATCCCACTAAAACAATTAAAAATAAAAGAGACGTAAAAAGCATAGATTATGACAAATACTTCAGTGTCATCATTGGCAACAGATTCCCTGTCAGGTCCTACTCTTACAACATACTAAGAGATCTGAACGTGAAATATACACTCTCTTTACAGCATTACTAAGTGCAGATCGTCATGCATAAGACAATGTTGGAAGTAATCTACTAATAGCAACACTTTTCTTTGGATGCAGTTACCTTAAGAAGGCTCTATCAAAAATTTGAATTGGCATACTGTAAAATTGCAAACTTCACAGCACAACCCATAAGCACACCCACCCAAGAACACTGCATCAATAGGCCCACACAACATCCCAGGATGCCTTCTAAATAGCAAGAAACATGATTTATCAGGCCCTATGGAACTGCTATTTAACTGTAGCTTCCAAAGAGGTTTCATGCCTCATGAATGGAAAATAGCAACAGTCACCCATATGCACGAAGGTGGTCCATCTACAGACCCTGGAAACTACAGACCCATAAGCCCAACTAGCTTCATGTGCAAGGCCATACTAAGAATTATCATGGAAATGGTCAATAAAAAAAAAACTCCAGCTATACTTTGTGGCATATCATCTACTCAGAGGCAATCTCTGCTTTAACATACAAGGCCATGTCAAACCCTGAACTGCTGGGACATGCTTCACTTAAAGAAATCCCAATCCCTCAAAGCCACATGCTCCAGGGATCTAAACCTTGTCATCACAATGAACAAAACATGCTGGAGGAATAGGTTCCTGACCCAGAGACTCCCCATACTCTGGAACAGACTGCCCATACATGTCAAGC
>NC_056741.1:1267465534-1267595534 GCF_019279795.1 Protopterus annectens | reverse complement strand
CACACTGACTGCATTTCTCACCGACCACAGCAAAATGATAATTTCACACACTGCACACAGAAAATGCAGGTCCACAACTCCCCAGAAAAACATCTTCTATATCAAGCTATTGGAAACAGAATTCATTCATATGATGAAAAAAAAAGTAAAATGAAAGAATGTAGAAAAAAAGAAAACACAGACCCCCAACTGACTAGTCAGAAAACTCATTTCCAACAAAGCAATTCTATATAAACTAACTAAAAATAAACAATCTAAAACATAATTAAACTTTCCAGGTTAAGAAATTCTAACATAAACCTCAATTATCAAATGAATAAATGTAATCATAAAGGGAAAACAACAGTTAAACTTTCTAACTGCTAAACCTGGCACACTGTTGCAGTGAGCCTAGAGCAAACTGTTTCCATGGACTCCCATGTTTCATCAACAAATGATTATTTAATACAGCAAAGTCATAGAACTGTAGGGCTAAGAAGTATTCTTATCCCCAAGCTTGTGTGATCTTGGAGTTAGTATATTTAAAAATGCCAAAGGGAGGCTTCCCCTTTACAAAATACGCTGTCTTTATATGTTTTGCTTCTAGTAGGCTGTGTTACTCTGTGTTGTTTTTTAGTTATTAATCCTTAAAATTTACCCCAAAAACAGAGTAAAATGCTACTAATGAGGCATTGTGTCCACTAATTGTACTTTTACATTTTAGTTTATGTAGGTTTGTTAACAATGATGAAGAGGCATATTGTATAATTTATGATTTGGGTGTATTTGGACACCTATTTAAGCATACCTAATGATGCAAAAAAGAAAGAAAAATGTTGAAGGAGCCCAGCTCACTTCAGATTATGGCAACGTGTTGTATATGTGAACATTTTTATGTTGGTAAAAAAAAAAAAAAAAAAAACAGAAAATTTAAAAGTGGAATTACAGGGCATGTTTGGGATAATAAAAACAAGGATAGTCTTAATGCATAATATAAGCATTTAACATGTTCCGATTTGAAAACGTTTTTTATTCAGTATTATTGATCATACAGGCATTAATGAAAGGGATGGATTATTTGTATTACTTAGAATATAAGTGGCTCCTTATTCTAATGGTTCAATGATGCATTGAATTTTTATTTGAACTCAAAGCCTAGGTAGGCCATTAAAGAGTTTGCTTAATCACAGTACAAGCAGAGTCCTTCAAGTGTGCAAACCAAGTATCCAACTTTAACTTAAAGACCTTTAGTTAATCAGAGCATCTTATTGATAGAGGCAAAGAATTCCACAGCCTGCCAGCTCTACCCTGAAAAGAAAGTAAATTTTAGCCTTCAGTTAACTGGAGCAAGTTTGAACAGATGACTATTATTTCTTTTCTGGACTCTGTGATTTGTAAATACTATACTCAGCATAATTGCTAGAGATTCATCCTTTAAACATTTGTAGACCAAAATTAAATTGCCCTTCATAAGCCTATGAGCTATAGAATAGAGAGACAGATTGTTAAATATACACACATTAGTCATTAACTAGTTGCCCTTAATATGTCTAGTCAGCATTTTCTGTATCTGTTCCAAAGACTTCAGTTGTTGAATAGTGTAGGAGCAAAAAGATCCACCATATTCAGTTAATGGCTGTGCACTTGTAATATATATCTGTAAAAAATCATTTATATCCCTACTGGAAAAAACAATTCAGCAGATTTTTAATTAGGCAATAACTCTTTCTGTTTGCTTTTCTAATATTAACATCATAATTTAACTCACAAATTACTGATAATACCCTGATGGGTATAATTAATTCATTCACCTAAAATGCACAACCGTACATTTATTGTTAAATATCACACCTTTAGAAACACTCAGCTAGTCAGAGAATCCAAGAAATTTTGCATGAAGCGATCATCTGTGACACTGGTGACCGTATAACAACCAGTCATCATATCATTGGCAAACTTACAAAACCAAGCTCTGTCTGAAATAGGACAATCTTTCACATCAAGAGTCCAAAAAGTAGTGGTCCTAGAACTGATACTTTTAGAATGCCTTTAACTAAAATTCTAGAATCTGAGTATACTCTTCCTGTTTGTTAACCAATTCATAACTCATCTAAAGTTATACAAATTTATATCTGATTTTTTCAAAATATCTAGAAAAATGTCACATGGTACCAAAACAAACGTATTAAGCAGTTCCAGATAAACCACATTGAGAGGCATACCTTCATCGAGAAACTTCCAATTTAGGTAAAAAAAAAGAAAACTAAATGTGCAGCCTCCAACAATTTCTAGTGAACAAAATAACAATCCCTTAACTTATAATTAATGGTTCTTTGCATAATGTAATACCACATTGCACAAAATGACTAGTACACAAAGTAACGAAAACAAAGTTGACACGAGATGCAAGACATGTCTGCTCTTAAGCAGGGCTATTATATCAGTAAACACACTACTTCAATAGGAAGACATTCCCTCGTTTAACCATCATGTACAATCTGTGTTGAAAATAAATTAAAAAATAAAGAAAGACAATTTCTTAATCTGTGTCGTTAAAATTACATTCAGGAAAGAAGCCACAGCACAACAAATACCTTCTGTCTTTCAATAAAAAGATGTGTGTAATAAATTTGGTTTGAATTCGTCTGTGAATTTTAATTGTTATTCAAATAGATAGAGATGTTTAAATGTTGAGTGTGTGATCACATAATATTTTTCATCACATGACTTTTAGAATATGACAATAGATATTTAAAGAGGTCATAATCAACAGTTTCATAAGTTCATGAGTTCATAAATTGTGAAAAGACTACAGTCGGTTCTTGAAACCTTTGTGTAATGCAGCTTCCTTGAGCCCAGTTGTATATTTCCTGTCTTTCATATAATCATCAATGTAGCTCTTAAAAGTAGAGTCCACATTCCTGTCTTCATGTCAAAGTTTTTTCCACAGTGTTGGAATAATTTGTGAAACAAGTTTATTCTATTTGTTTTGTTTAAAATCACTTTAAACAGTGTCCCCCTGTTTTTAAAATATCATGCATCTAAAAATAAGCCAGGCTCACTTCTCAGTGATGGATTAGCCACAGCCCTGAACTCTAAATATAATTTACTTCTTAAATGCCTGTAAGTTATGTTGTTCAAGTTAAGCTTCTTCAGTCTCTGAAAACAATAGAGTATTATAACCTTTTATCTTTGTGGTGGGCCTCTATTTCACACTTTGCAGTAAATACAGTTCTTTCAGAGTTGTACTGCAAATGCCCAGATAGTATTATTTTGCTGATCTTGCTTTTGACTTGTATAGTACAATCAGTGTGGTTTTGTTCCTTGCTGTCATTATATTCATTATTAGTCCAACCTTTCACTTTGCCTTTTTTAATGTTCATTACATGATTCTCAAACTTCAGTCCTTTACTGATGGAGTGCCTAGATCCTTTTTGTGGTCACAGATAGATATTCTGTCACTTTGTAGGCTGATAGGTAGATTGGTGGTTATTCCAAAGGAAAGTTTTGCATTGATTTGTATTAAACATCAGTCCCTTCCCTTTTAACCATGTTTTAATTTGTTTTAGGTAGTATTTAGGTGATTTGTGTGTACTGTCTTTATTTTGTCTTCAATTTTGCAGCTGTCAGCATAACTGCACATCCAAATTTCAGTGGACATGAGGAAATCAGAGAATACCAGTTTGAAAAGTACTGGGCCCAGTGCCAAACCCTGAGGTTCTCCTATTGGAATTCTCTTCAAGGGCGTCTAATACTATTTAGTTAAAGTGATCGCTGACTAATTGTTAACCATTTCTCACTTCATCTTATAATATAAGTGTTAACTTTAAAGTTGCTTAACTTATAGGTTCATAGGTAAGTACTAGGCTATCTGCTCGAGGGCATCTATAAGCCTAGCCAGAATGTGTTGGCTTTCACCGCCCCCCCCCCCCATTAGATTAGTTCCCTGTACCTCGGTCTAGCAGAGTCAATAGTTCCCTGTACCTCTGTCCAGCAGAGCCACTGCAGTGATCCCCGGGGTAAATTTTATGTTTCCCATCCACTCGTCAAGGTTTCTCTTGAAGAGTGTTAGTGAGGGGCTCTGCCTAATGTAGATTGGAATCCTGTTCCAAAGCATGGGGAGTCTCTGGGACATGAATCTATCCCTCCAGCACATCCTATTTATCATTGTGGTGAGGTTTAGATCCCTAGAGTGTGTGGCTCTTGGGGACTTTTTTTTTTTTTTTTATGTGGAGCATGTCCATCAATTCTGGGTTGGACATGGCCTTGTATGTCAGGCAGAGATCACCTCTGAGTAAGTGGTATGCAACCAAGTACAGTTGGAGTTTCTTCAGTCGAGCTGCATAGGGCATATGTTTGAGGCCAGTAATCCTCTTGGTGAGGTACTTCTGTGGTCTTTCCAGCTGTTGCAGGTGTCTTGTAAGATACATCCCAAATGGGGCGTTGTACTCTGTGATGGGTCTGATGAGTGATGAGTAGAGGGGCATATTAACCTCTTTTGTTCTAGATGCAAACCTTTTTGTGATTAGGTGGGCCACATAGAAGGATTTTCTAATGACCTTGACAATATGATTATCAAAGAAGAGATTACTATCTACTTGGGTCCCCAGAACCCTTATTACATTTTCTGTATTTAGGGGACAACCACATATGTGGTAGTTCGCGGGTACTTTGTTTTTTCCAAAGGGGATGACTATGCACTTTTTGGCATTTAGCTTGAGGCCATGATTTTGACACCAGGTATCCATCTCAGTGAGACCCTTCTGGAGGATGTCTGTATCAGCTGGAGAGTCAGTTATGGCCCCCAGTTTACAGTCATCTGTGAACTTGGTCAGCCATAGTCCTCCTGTGCTTGCCTGTTCCTCTGAGAAGTATATACCGAACAGGAGGGGTCCCAGGACTGAGCCCTGGGATATGCCACTTGTAAATGGTTTAGAGTTGGACCTAGAGCCTGCAACTCTCACCATGTGGGTTCTATCTGTGAGCCAATTGGCAACCTATCTCGTGATGTAGAGGTTTATGTTCAGGCTGGTGAGCTTGTCTATAATACCAGAATGGGGAATGATGTTGAAAGCGTTTGCTAGGTCTAGGTAGGCTGTGTGGACCTCCTTTCCCTCGTCTAAAGCCTTGGTAACCATCTCAAAGAAGTCCACCAGGTTTAGGAAGCATGATCTGCCCTTAACAAAGGTAGGGTAGGGTCCAATGTTTGAAGGTTCCTAATGTCTCTGTTAATGAATCCCATGATGATGCACTCCATAGCCTTGCAGACCAGGCTAGTCAGGCTTATAGGGTGATAGTTCCCAGGGTCCGTTGTGGCTCCACCTTTGTGGAGCAGGATAACTGTTGCTGTGTGCCACTCTATGGGTACGTAGCCTGTAGAGAGGCTGAGTTTGAACAGTGTGTTTAGGTGAGGGGTTAGTTCATTTTGGAGCTCGTGCAAGACACAGCCTGGGATACTGTCTGGTCTCATTGAAGCTGTATTTTTGGCTTTGGATAGGGCTGTTTTAACCTGTGTGTCTGTGATTGCCGGGGTACTACATTCGTCTGGTATGGTTATGGGCCCTTTAGGGGGTGAGAGGGGGGTGACGTTTGCACTAAACGTGTCTGCCAGAATGTTAGTAATATCAGTCGGCTCAGTGTATTTTGTGCCATTCTGCATTAACTCAGAGCAGATCTGAGTTTCCACTTAGGTTCTTGACATTGCTAAAGAACACTTTGTGGTCAACTTTGGAGTCCTTGGCAATTTTTCTTCCGAAGCCCGCCTTGGATGATTTTATGAGGGATCGTAGTTTCTTGCTGATACTGATCAGGGATGTCTTCCCTTCTTGGGATTTTACTCTTTTCTGTACTAGTTTCCTCCTTCTGTTGTATAGCTTGTTTATGGCAGGGATCCACCAGACTGGTTTCCTTTTCTTGGAGGAGTTAGTCTTGGTTTTGCTTGGGATAGCACGATCCATGCATTCTTGCAAGTGCTCATAGAGAGCCTTTGTAAGGGATTCAGCAGCTTGGACAGCATTGTCCTTTAGCATGGGGGCTGTGAACCTTTCCACCTCAGTCTTAAGTAATGTGAAGTTTGCTTTTGAAAAGTGTTTCACGGTGGTTTCCTTGATTGGGAGTGGGGGCGGAATGTGGATATCCAGAGTGATTAGTCTATGGTCTGATCTTACCAGCAAGGGTTTGACCTCCGGTGTAGAACATCGGTCGCCCATGTTGGTGATGACCAGGTCCAATATGTTGTCACCTCTGGTGGGGGTGTTAACCAGTTGATCCAGGGTGTTCGAGTTTATAAATTCTAGGAAGCGTTGGGCAAGGGAGTTAGTACTTGAGTAGTTCTCCCAGTTTATGTTTGGGTGATTGAAATCAACCAATATTAGGGCATTTGGTAGGACCTTCATATTTTCCAGTGTCTCCAGAAACGTGGAATGGGGGATCCTGGGTCATGGTGGGTGATCTGTAGCAAGCTACAATTTGAATTGCAGTTTTGCCTGTTGTTAGTTGCACATGGATGATCTCTGAGGCATTGTGCTGTGCCACTAACCTGGAGGTGTGGGTATCCTTGACGAATATGGATACACCCCCACCTTTTGTGTTTCAATCCAGGTTCTGTGGCCAAAAAGTATGGTATGAGTTATAGCCTGGTAGTGCTGGGGTGCTCTCTGGAGCCCTAAACCAGGTTTCTGCTACTGCACAGATATCAATGTTCTCCATACTGAGGAGTGCCTCGAGTGCATGCATTTTGAGGTTTTGACTTCTGGCGTTGAGTAGCATTACTCTCAGTTTTTGCTTGCATGTGCTATTTACGGTGGTGTGTTTGTCTTTTGAGCCTTGTCTAAAAAAGGCACTATGGGGGTGGCAAAAGCCTTGGCCAGTATTCAAAAGCCTAAGGGTGACTGGTGCAAGCCATCTCCTGAGCTACGTGATCAAAGAGCTCGTCCATGTCTCTTTTCATGTAGTCCAGGGAGGTACGTCTCGGGTCATTCACACCAACACGGACAATGACAGAGTCGTATTTGTACTTGTTCTGGAGTGACCTGAGTGCTTGTGTTATGTGGCGGATCCTGGCGCCCGACAAGCAGCTAACTGTAACCTTCTCCTTGTCCAGCCTAGTTAGTGGGACATCAGTGTGCCTGACTATAGAGTCGCCTATTACTAGTATGTTTGGGTATGTTATTTTGCCTAAAGAGCTGTGATTGCGTGGCACACTTATGTGAAGTATGTGATGTTCTTCATCTCACATTGCTGCAGTCCTTACTTATGGGTAGTCCGCTGTCCTCGGTCGGCCCGAATACCAAAGTATTAGGCTGACGTCGGTCATGGGCACCTAGATCTGACTTCAGAGCGTCAGGGTATAAAGGCGCATGACCGACGTCATATCCTCAGTCTTTTTTGCCACATGGTCCGATGCAGAAGCAGCGTTGCAAGTGCCGTTCGGCGTTCTGAAATTTTTCGTTTTCGGAGTTTCAGACCGATACCAAGTTGGGCTAAGTACCCCGTTGGGGAATATTTTTGTTTTTTTCTTGCCTCAGTTACTTACCGGATGTCAGAAAAAGTGAATAATTGTATTTCTTGTGGGAAACAGATACCGCATAGGGATTACCACTCGCTTTGTATTCCTTGTTTGGGACGAGCACGTGAGTCGGGTGTCGGTTTTGTGCTAGGTTTAATAAGCGCACTATAAAACGGAGGTTAGATTGCGCTAGGTTAGTCTTTGGCAAGAGGTGTAATTATAATATGCCGTCGGATGTTCCGACGCCTGCTTCTACTAAGAAGCGCAAAGACAAATCTTTAAAGCCTAGGCAGGATGATTCGTCCATTATGAACGCCGGACCTTTAGAAGCTACAGCTGAACAGGTGGATCCGGCTGAAGTTTCTGTTGAGTCCCAGGGGGAAACTTTGATTTTACAGGATGTGGCCTCTCAGGAGGCAGGTCAGGCTGAAGGGGCCTCTCAGGTTACTATTCTCCCTTCTATGCCTAGGGTGGTTAGGCCTTCTGCTACTGTTTCTAAGGCTCCTTCTAAAGGCAGGTCTGCCTTGCCTTCCTCTGGTGTCAGTTCTGGTTCTTCAGGGTCTGTGCCTAAAAAGCACATGCTTAAAATGGCAGAGGATTTGATTACTTTAATTAGAGGTTCTATGCCCCCTCCTGATAAGAGGCCCAGGATGGAGCCAGAGTTGGAAAGTTTGGAGCAGGCCTCAGATGATTCAGAGTCTTCTGCTGAAGACATTCAAGATTTCCCTCCTTATTCTGATTCTGATGCAGAGGATTCCACTCCTTCTGCTTCTCCTCCAGAGGATTTTTCATTTTCAGAAACCCTGCATTCCATGAGGGAGCATTTTAAGTGGGAAGGACAGGATTACTCTGATTCCCGGAAGAGACTTAGGGAGTTCTTGTTTTTACCACAGCATAGACCCTTAGCTATACCTCCGATTTTGGATGTTGTTTCAGATGTTTTCTCGGAAGCTTCCCTTAATCCAGATTCTGTGCCTCCTGCCCCAGTTAAACCGGACAGGTATTACAGGGTGCCTGAGGCTCATCAATATCTGTATAAGAGTCCTAGGGCGGACCCAGAAACTATTAGTCAGGGGCCTAAGGGTGTTAGAGCCTCTGTTGTTAAGAATCCGGTTCCTCTGGATAAGGAAGCTAGAGCTTTGGAAAGATGGGGTAAGAAGGTGTAGACCTCTTCTACTTTAGCAATGAGAGCTTTGAACTGCCAGTTTCATATGTTGAAGTATCAGCATTTCCTCCTTTCTCAGCTAAGATCTAAGGTGGATGCTTTGGCAGAGGGCATAGAGTGTAAAGAATTGCAGGATTTAGTGCATGTTTCTGAACAGGTGGGTAAGCACTCTTTGCAATGTGGTTTTGATGCTTTACAGACTTCTTCTAGGGTGGCGGCCACTGGTTCAGTTATTCGTAGGCACGCCTGGCTTAAGGATCAGAATTTGTCTGAGCATGTTAAGTCTAGAATTCTGGATGCCCCTTTACAGTCTGAAGTTTTGTTTGGTCCTCCTGTGGAGTCAGTCTTAAAGAAAATGGAAGACAAGGCTAAGTCTATGCAGACTGTTAAAGATTTTTTGCAGGTACAACCTCCAAAGTTTAGTAGAAATTGGCCTACTAAGGGGTGGACGTACCCTTCTTCTGATTCTCAGTCTAGGGGTAGATCTAGACGTGGTAGGAGCAGAGCTCAGAGTACCTTCAGGCCGAGACAATGGAGTTCGCCTGCTCAATCTGCTGGTGAGGGCAGGGGCCAGTCCTTTCGTAAACAGGCCCAATGACCTGCATTTTCAGCTGCCAGATTCTTCTTGCCTGGCAGCTCCTTTGGGAGGAAAGTTGGCTCTTTTCAAGCAAAATTGGCATTTAGTCACCCAGGACAAATGGGTATTGGACATTATAAACCGAGGTTACAAGTTCTATTTCCATACCATGCCTCCTTTCAAAGGCATGCCAGACGTCCCTCCTCGGCAAAGGATAGAGGCTCACAGACAAATTTCTTTACTTCTTCAAATAGGAGCTATACAGCCAGTTCCTCTGTCAGAAGTGGGCCTAGGATTTTATTCTCGCCTGTTTCTAGTTCCAAAGAAAGGGAACACATGGAGACCAATTTTGGATTTATCTATCCTCAACACTTACCTGGACATTCCAAAGTTCAAGATGCTGACTTTGCAACAACTTTTACCTCTGTTGGGAAAAGATCACTGGATGGTTACTCTGGATTTCAAAGAGGATTACCTTCATGTTCCTATCAGGCCCAGTTGCAGGAAGTACCTGCGTTTTCGGGCTGGAAATTTACATTATCAGTTCTCTGCATTGCCCTTTGGCTTATCTACTGCGCCCAGAGTGTTCACAAAGGTTCTGGCTCCAGTGATAGCTTTTTTCAGACTCAGAGGAATACAGATTTATCCTTATTTGGACGACTGCCTGATTATTGCACAAGAAAGGGACGAACTTCTTCATCATCTGCAGTATGTGATGGCAGTGTTAAGATGCCTAGGGTATTCTGTGAACGAAACAAAGTCCAGTCTAGTACCCTCTCAGGACATGTGCTTTCTGGGTGTGAGACTGAACACAGCTTCCCAGATGGCCTTTTGACCCCGGACAAACAAAGAAGCCTTTCTCTTTATTTCCATCAAATGTCTCTACGGTCCAGGCTGACTGCAAGGACAGTCCTTCAAGCCTTGGGGTTCATGGCATCTTGTATTCTGGTACTTCCCAATGCCAAATTGCATATGAGGAAGCTTCAATGGTATCTCAAAAATGTATGGACACAGCACTGCCAAGATCTAGACACTGTCATTCAGATAATACCTTGCATTCAGAAGGAGTTTTGTGGTGGGCTCAGGAATGTCACCTAAACAAGGGACTCTCTGTGACCCGGCCAGAGGCGAGTCAGATTCTAACGACAGATGCCTCGGACAAGGCTTGGGGAGCACACCTCAATGGAAAATGGGTGCAAAACACGTGGCCTGTCAAACTCCAGCATTTGCATATCAACTTGAAGGAAATGTTAGCAGTCCAGTTTGCATTGATGGCTTTCAAAGATTTACTTCACCCAGGGCAGGTGTTGATTCAAACAGACAACACTACTGTCATGTGGTACATCCACAAGCAGGGGGGAACCCATTCTTACCCTCTTTGCAGGCAAGCGATGATTCTGTGGGAAACTGCTCTCAATCTACACCTCAATCTTCAGGCAAGGTTTCTACCAGGAGCACAGAACTCCTTAGCAGATGTATTGAGCAGACAAATAGTGGATCCTCACGAATGGAAATTGGATCCTCTTGTATTTCAACAGTTGACAGTGTTATGGGGAACTCCAGACATAGATCTGTTCGCTTCTCCACTAAATTACCAGTTGCCAAAGTTTTGCACAAAAATGTTTCATCACACAGCTTGGAAGGTGGACGCTCTATCATTCAGTTGGAACAATCTGCATGTATATGCCTTTCCACCTCTGCCTCTTCTTCCCAAGGTACTTTTGAAGGCCAGACAAGACAAGCCAACCATGATTTTGATAGCACCGGATTGGCCTCGACAACACTGGTACGCACTACTGAGGAGTTTAGTACGAGAACCTCCATGGCCTCTGCCTTTGATTCCGCACCTTTTGTCACAAGAGGACAGTCACTTCCTCAATGTCAAGATTCAGTCTCTGCATCTAACAGCCTGGCATATTCTGTTTTAGACTCTGGAGGGTCTCAGCTTCCACAACAAGTTTTGAATGTTATTTTGGAGGCCAGGAGGCCTAGTACCAGGAAAGTTTACGCTGATAAATGGAGGAGATTTTTATTTGGAGCAAAGGAAAGGACTTTGATGTCTCCAAACCTGATTTAAGTGTTGCTCTTCAATATCTTACTGAGTTATTGGACAAGGGTTTGTCTTTCTCCTCAATAAAGGTCCATGCTGCAGCCATTTCTGCTCACTATGATTGTGACCCTTCTTTATTCTCTCATCCTTGGTTTAAGCAATTTCTTAGAGGGGCAAAGAATATAAGACCCCCACGTAGAGCTCCTACTCCTGCTTGGGATCTCAATTTTGTGTTGGAAAAACTTACTCTACAACCTTTTGAGCCTGCAGCTACTGCCGAGTTAAAGTATTTGTCATGGAAAACTGCTTTTTTGTTGGCCATTACCTCTGCAAGAAGGGTTTCTGAATTACAGGCCCTCATGGCAGTGGAGCCTTTCCTGATTTTTCATAAGGATAGGGTATCTTTGCGTACTAATCCTTCCTTTATGTCTAAAGTGGTTTCTAGTGTGGCCTTAAATCAAACTATTCATTTGCCTACTTTTTATGCAAACCCCCAAAATAAAGGGGAGAAAATTTTGCATACTTTGGATATTCACAGGCAGTTGCGTTATTATTTGAGCAGAACCAAGGAGTTCAGACAGTCTCAGCAATTGTTTGTTTCTTTTGCTTTGGGTTCACAGGGTAAACCTGTTTCAAAACAAACTATTTCTAAATGGATTGGGTTTTGTATTTCTTTCTGTTATTCCCATCATGGTAAGGAGATTCCTGCTGGAATCAGGCCTCATTCCACTAGGGCTACTGCTACTTCTACGGCCTTTCTAAGGGGTAGCTACAAAAGACATTTTGGAGGCAGCTACTTGGAGTTCAGTGCATACCTTTTCTAAACATTACCACCTTCCTCTTTATTCTAAGTCTAGGGCTGGATTTGCCACTGCAATTTTACAGGGCATTTTAGCGGCCTAATGCTTTATGATTTTTACCATCCTCCCTTTCCCGTTGCTTTGGGATTCTACCCATAAGTAAGGACTGCAGCAATGTGAGATGAAGAACATAGTACAGTTTTGTACCTACCATAAATGTAGATGTTCAAGATCCACATTGCTGCAGTCCAATACCTCCCTCCTTCCCCACTGTAGTTTGACTTGGTGCTATGCTTTAGGTGATGGTTGTTGTTGGGCATGTTTTTGGGAGGTATTCTGTTTTTGGCTGTGGCCTTTCTGGTTTGGCCTTCTGACATCTGGGGCAAGAAAAGACTGAGGATATGACATCGGTCATGCGCCTTTATACCCTGATGCTCTGATGTCAGATCTAGGCGCCCATGACCGACGTCAGCCTAATACTTTGGTATTCGGGCCGACCGAGGACAGCGGACTACCCATAAGTAAGGACTGCAGCAATGTGGATCTTCGAACATCTACATTTATGGTAGGTACAAAACTGTACTTTTCATGGTTTGTGATGGGGTGTGGAGGTTGCTTGGGAGTCTGCTTTGGTGGTCTCTGTTGCTTTTGCAGATTTTTATTTAGAGCCTCCAAGTATGTTTTCATGTATTTATGTGTGTTATTTGCCAGTGTTGGTTAGTAGGTCTATGTGAGACTGGTGGTGTGTTGCAAGTATTTTTCTTCTCCTCTTGACTGTCTGATCCAGTCTTGGGATGAGAGAGCTTTGCCTCCAGTTTGGCTGTATAATTGCATCTCTCGCATATGTTAGTGTTTGGTGGTAGGAGGAGAGGGTTGACTGTGTACATGAGGCAGTTGTAACATCACCTCAAAATGCCCAGATTCCCCAGTTGGACTGGAGAGTACACCTGAAACTGTCCTTTGGACATGCCTGAATAGGTAAAGTGAGCTGTTTTACTGATTAGCTGGTAGGGACGAATAGAGAGCCTTGTCCTTCTGGACAGTATAGGAGGTCTAGTGCAAGTTTAATTAGTGCTTGCTATGAGTTTTGAGCAAGTGCTGGGCTGTGAAACGAAAGGTTTGAGTGCTTAAGTTGAAATTTTGTTAGTTCCAAGGGAAAAATTGAAGAGCAGACTTCGTGGAGCCGGGAATAGTTTAACCCTAGCTGACCGTCACTGCCAGGCACGCAAATGAACTTTGTATAGCAGGGAAATTAAAGAGATAGAAATTAGCCCAAAATGGCCAATAATCTACTAACAACTGACTTCCTTCTACTAAGCCTAAATATTAGAAGTATATTCAACAAAGTCCATGAACTCCATGCCACCATAGACTTGTACTCCCCAGATATAGTCATCCTGAGAGAAACCTGGCTAAAATCTCACATTACCAGTAAGCAAATACTCCCTACCGGTTACAGCATATTAAGAGTAGACCAGCTAAACAAGAAAGGAGGCGGTGTAGCTATAATATTTAAACAGCATCTAAACATCCAGATCTTAAAATCATCAGCTCCACAAATAGGCAATGAAGAAATAATATATACCAACCTCAAAATAAACTAAAACAAAACCATCAACATAATTGGATGCTACTTCCCACCTGGCCAAAACATCCCTCCACTAGTAAACCTCCTCAGCTGGTCTACCCACCATCTCCCCCAAGAAACTATAATTTTAGGTGATTTCAATATTGACTGGCAATCCTGTTCTGGCAACCATCCAACCCATCATGTAAATGCTTCATGGCTTCACCCAACTAATCCAGTCGCCAACCAGGATAAATAAAAACTCCAGCAAGCACACTACCCTGGATTGGATACTAGTCAGTAAGAGCCCCCAGTCATATATAACAGATTGCTTATCAGATAGCCTCAGTGATCACTCCCCAACATTCCTACTCAAAAAATACCTATACCAAGCTAAACCTGTCATCTACTGTCAAATACATAAAAAACTAAACTTTGACCCACTCACATTCATCTCATCCCTCAAAGAATGTAACTGGCATCCTCTAAAGTACCTCAGTCTTGATGACGCAGTTGAATTTTTTAATACTACCTACCTGAGCATCCTTAATTACCATGCCCCCATAAGATTTTCCAGAACCAAAGCACAACCCTCCCCATAGCTACAGAAAACCACTAAGTCAGAAATGAAAAACAGGGATAAAGCCTGGGAGCACTGGCGCAAAACCAAAACTCACTCAACTAGACAGAAATTCCTAGAACTACGCAATAGTCAAAAAGCTAATAAAACAGGACAAATTCCAATACTACCAGTCTGCCCTAGACTCCTCCCAACACAGCCCCAAACTATTTTGGTCCTCATAAACTCCATCCTCCACCCAGGTAAAGTCAGTACCCATCCTCCTAACATCCCTCACTCCTCCGAAAATATTGCTACCTCATTCAACACACACTTCACACAAGCCATACTATCACTAGCTAAACAACACAAACCCCCTCCCCTCCAACCCACACCTTCAACTAGTAATCTCCCCACTGCCTTCTCTTTTTCTCCTGTAGCTACCTCCAACATAAAAAACTCTTAACTAAACTTAAGCCCACAAAATTAGCAGCAGACAACCTCCCAAGTGAATACCTACAAATCGCAGCTGATGCTCTGGCCTACCCAGTATCCATCTTGATTAACCGATCTCTGTCAGAAAGTTACGATGTTCTTCGTCTCACATTGCTGCAGTCATAACCTGTGGGTAGTCCGCTGTCCTCGGTCGGCCCGAATACCAAAGAGTTAGGCTGGCGTCGGTCATGGCGCCCGGAGCTGACGTCAGTACGTAGTAGTACTTAAGCGCATGACCGACATCATATCCTCAGTCTTTCTTGCCGCGTGGTCCGAAGCAGAAGCAGCGTTTGCAAGTGCCGTTCGGTGTTCTGAAATTTTCAATTATCGAGTTTCAGACCGAAGACCAAGTTGGGCTAAGTACCCCGTTGGGGAAAATTTTTGTCTTTTCTTGCCTCAGTTAATCCGGATGTCAGAAAAAGTTAATAATTGTATTTCTCGTGGGAAACAGATACCTCATAGGGACTATCATTCTCTCTGTATTCCTTGCTTGGGGCCTGAACACGACGTAGTCGGGTGTCGCTTTTGCGCTAGATTTAATAAGCGCACCATTAAACGAAGATTAGACTGTGCCAGGCTTGTTTTCGGTAAGCGGTGTAACTACAACATGCCGTCGGATCCTCCGACGCCCGCTACCGCTAAAAAACGTAAAGATAACTCTTTAATGTCTAAACCGGATGAGTCGTCCGTTACGGATGCCGGTTCTATGGAACCTCCGGTTGAATCTGTGGATCCGGCCGAGGTCTCGGCTGAATCCCAGGGGGAACCTTTACTTTTGCAGGAGTTGGCCTCTCAGGAGTTAGGCCAGGCCGAGGGTGCTTCTCAGGTGTCTGTAGTTCCATCCTTACAAAAGGTTATTAGGTCTTCTACCTCAGTGGCTAAAGGCCATGCTAAGGCTAAACCTGGTCTTTCTGGTACTGGCCATAGCCCTAGTTCTTCAGCTTCTGTTCCTAAGAAACATATGTTGAAAATGGCAGAGGATTTGATTACTTTGATCAGGGGATCTTTGCCTCCCCCAGAAAAGAGGCCTAGGGTGGAGACAGATTTAGAGGGGATGGAGCATTCTTCAGACTACTCTGAGTCTTCAGCTGAGGATATTCAGGATTACCCTCCCTATTCAGATTCGGATGCAGAGGATTCCTGTCCTTCTGCTTCTCCTCCAGAGGATTTTTCCTTTTCTGAAACTTTACATTCCATGAGGGAACATTTCAAGTGGGAAGGTCAGGATTTTTCAGATTCTCGAAAAAGGCTTAGGGAATTTTTGTTTTTACCACAACAATAGGCCTTTGGCTATTCCCCCTGTCTTAGATGTTGTTCAGGATGTTTTTTCTGAAGCTTCACTTAATCCTGATTCTTTACCCCCTGCCCCTGTCAAGCCAGACAGATATTACAGAGTTTCAGTTCCTTTGGACAAAGATTCGAGAGCATTGGATAGGTGGGGGAAAAAAGTGTACACCTCTTCTACGTTAGCTATGAGGGCTTTAAATTGCCAGTTTCATATGCTGAAGTATCAGAACTTTTTGTTAGGCCAATTGAAATCTAAGGTGGATGCTTTATCTGAGGGTATAGAGTGTAAGAAATTACAGGAGTTGGTTCATGCTTCAGATCAAGTTGGAAAACATTCCTTGCAGTGTGGTTTCGATGCTCTTCAGGCTTCATCCAGGGTGGCTGCTACTGGTTCAGTTATTCGTAGACATGCCTGGCTTAAGGATCAAAATTTGTCAGAGCATGTTAAAGCTCGGATTTTGGATGCTCCTCTTCAGTCTGAAGTTCTTTTTGGTTCTCCTGTGGAGTCAGTTTTGTAAAAGATGGAAGATAAAGCTAAGTCTATGCAGACGGTCAAGGATTTTTTGCAGGTGCAGCCCCCTAAGTTTAGCAGGAATTGGCCTGCTAGAGGATGGTCCTACCCTTCTTCGGATTTTCAGTCTAAGGGCAGGTCTAGACGTGGTAGAGGCAGGGCTCACACTCAGGGTTCTTTCAGACCTAGGACTTGGAGTTCTCCTGCACAGTCTTCTGGTGAGGGCAGGGGTCAGCCTTTTCGTAAACAGACCCAATGACCTGTATCTTCAGCTGCCAGATCCTTCTTTTCTGGCAGCTCCTCTAGGAGGAAAGTTGGCACTTTTCAAACAAAACTGGCATTTGGTCACCCAGGACAAATGGGTGTTGGAAATAATAAATCAAGGTTACAAGTTTTACTTTCACACTTTTCCCCCTTTCAAAGGCATGCCGGATGTGCCTCCTCAGCAAAGGCTGGAGGCTCAGGAGCAAATTTCTTTGCTTTTACAGATGGCAGCTATTCAGGTGGTACCTCCATCAGAAGTAGGCCTAGGGTTTTATTCCCGTCTATTCCTAGTGCCAAAGAAAGGAAACACTTGGAGGCCAATTCTGGATTTATCCATTCTCAATACCTACCTAGACATTCCAAAGTTCAAGATGTTAACATTACAACAACTTCTGCCTATGCTAGGCAAAGATCACTGGATGGTAACCCTGGATCTCAAAGAGGCCTATCTTCACATTCCTATCAGGCCCAGCTGCAGGAGATTCCTGCGTTTTCGGGCTGGTACTTCTCATTATCAGTTCTCTGCATTGCCCTTTGGTTTATCTACTGCGCCCAGGGTGTTCACAAAAGTTCTGGCTCCTGTAATAGCTTTCTTCAGACAGAGGGGAATACAAATTTATCCTTATCTGGACGATTGCCTGATTCTTGCACAAGACAAAGACAAGTTACTTCAACATCTGCAGTATGTGATGGCAGTTTTAAGGTGCCTAGGGTATTCTGTGAACAAAATAAAGTCCAGTCTAGTACCCTCTCAGGACATGTGCTTTCTGGGTGTGAGACTGAATACAGCTTCAAAGATGGCTTTTTTGACCCCGGACAAACAAAGAACTCTTCACCTATACTTCCAGCAGTTATCAGTACTGTCCAGGCTGACTGCAAGGACAGTCCTTCAAGCCTTGGGGTTCATGGCATCTTGCATTCTAGTACTTCCCAATGCCAAACTGCATATGAGGATACTACAACGGTATCTCAAAACTGTATGGACTCAACACTGCCACGATTTGGACACTGTCATTCGGATAATACCTTGCATCCAGAAGGAATTCTTGTGGTGGGCTCAGGAATGTCACCTAAACAAGGGACTCTCTGTGACCCAACCAGAGGCGAGTCAGATCATAACGACGGATGCCTCGGACTTGGCTTGGGGAGCACACTTCAATGGAAAATGGATTCAAGACACGTGGCCTCCCAGACTACAGCATTTACATATCAACATGAAGGAGATGTTAGCAGTCCAGTTTGCCCTGATGGCCTTCAAGGACTTACTTCAACCAGGACAGGTGTTGATTCAAACAGACAACACAACAGTCATGTGGTACATCAACAAGCAGGGGGGAACCCATTCTTACCCTCTTTGCAGACAAGCAATGATATTGTGGGAGACTGCTCTGAGTTTACACATCACTCTTCAAGCAAGGTTTCTGCCAGGAGCACAGAACTCCCTAGCAGATGTATTGAGCAGACAAATTGTGGATCCCCACGAGTGGAAATTGGATCCTCAGGTATTCCAACAGTTGACAGTGGCTTGGGGAACTCCAGACATAGATCTGTTCGCTTCTCCACTAAATTTCCAACTACCAAAATTTTGCACAAAGATGTTTCACCCAAAAGCTTGGAAAGTGGATGCTCTATCTTTCAGTTGGAACAACCTTCACGTTTATGCTTTCCCTCCTCTGCCTCTCCTTCCCAAGGTACTCTTGAAAGTCAGGAGGGACAAGCCCTGCATGATTCTAATAGCACCAGATTGGCCGCGTCAGCACTGGTATCCTCTGCTGAGGAGTTTAATTCAGGAGCCTCCTTGGCCTTTGCCACAGATTCCTCACTTGTTGTCCCAGTCAAGCAATCATTTGCTCAATGTCAGGGTGCAGTCCCTGCACCTAACAGCCTGGCGTATTCTGTTTTAGAGCCTGTGGGGTCTCAGCTTCCTCAACAGGTTTTAGATGTCATTTTGGAAGCCAGGCGGCCCAGTACTAGAAAAGTTTATGCTGATAAATGGAGGAGATTTTTTCTTTGGAGCACAGCAAAACGCTTTGATGTCTCAGTTCCTAATTTGAGTTTTACGCTACAATACCTTACTGAATTACTGGACAAAGGTTTGTCATTTTCCTCTGTTGAAGGTTCATGCAGCAGCCATTTCTGCTCACTATGATTGTGACCCTCCTTTATTTTCTCATCCTTTGGTTAAGCAATTTCTTAGAGGGGCAAAAAATATAAGACCCCCACGTAGAGCTCCTACTCCTTCCTGGGATCTAAATTTTGTGTTGGAAAAGCTTACTTTACCTCCTTTTGAACCTGCAGCTACGTCTGAGCTGAAGTATTTGTCTTGGAAAACTGCTTTTTTGTTGGCCATTACCTCTGCTAGGAGGGTCTCTGAATTGCAGGCACTCATGGCAGTTGAACCTTTTCTGGTATTCCATAAGGATAGGGTGTCTTTGCGTACTAATCCTACTTTTATGCCTAAAGTGATTTCTAATGTGGCCTTGAACCAGTCTATTCATTTGCCTACTTTTTATGCTGATCCCCAAAATAAGGGGGAAAAATCTTGCATTCTTTGGACATTCACAGGCAGCTACGTTATTATTTGAGCAGAACTAAAGAGTTCAGGCAGACTCAACAGTTATTTATTTCTTTTGCTCTGGCTTCTCAAGGGAAAGCTGTTTCAAAGCAAACTATTTCTAAATGGATTGGTCATTGTATTGCTTTTTGTTATTCTCATCATGGGAAGACTGTTCCTGCTGGGATCAGATCTCATTCCACTAAGGCTACTGCCACATCTACTGCCTTTTTGAGAGGGGTAGCTACTAAGGATATTTTGGAAGCAGCTACTTGGAGTTCAGTACACACTTTTACTAAGCATTACCATCTCCCTCTTTATTCCAAGTCTAGGGCTGGGTTTGCCACTGCAGTTTTACAGGGCATGTTATCAGCTCCTAATGCTTTTTAGTTTGCCAGCCTCCCTTTTCCTTTGCTTTGGGATTCTACCCACAGGTTATGACTGCAGCAATGTGAGACGAAGAACATAGTACAGTTTTGTACCTACCATAAATGTAGATGTTCGAGGATCCACATTGCTGCAGTCCTATTTTCCCTCCCTCCTTCCCCTCTTTTGTTTGGGGTTGCTGTTTTTTCCTTTGGGATAATTGTTATCTTCTCACTTGTGGTTGTTGGTTATTTACTTTTTTGGCTCTGGCCTTTCCTTTTTAAGGCCTTCTGACATCTGGGGCAAGAAAGACTGAGGATATGATGTCGGTCATGCGCTTAAGTACTACTACGTACTGACGTCAGCTCCGGGCGCCATGACCGACGCCAGCCTAACTCTTTGGTATTCGGGCCGACCGAGGACAGCGGACTACCCACAGGTTATGACTGCAGCAATGTGGATCCTCGAACATCTACATTTATGGTAGGTACAAAACTGTACTTTTCCCACACTGTGGAAAGTATCACATATAATTCCCTTCCACAAAGGTGGCTCCTCCACAGAACTAACCAATTACTCACCCATAGCTATTCTCTCTCCACTGTCCAAAATACTAGAGAGATGCATACACTCTCAGGTCTCAGACTACCTACTTACTAACAACCTCCTTTCCAGTACTCAGCATGGTTTCCAACCAAACCATAGCACCACCACTGCCTTACTCTCCTTTACTAACACTATCCTTCAGCATAAAAACAATGGCTGTCTCTCCTCTGCTACTTTCCTAGACCTATCTAAAGCATTTGACATGGTCCCACACAAACAACTCATCTCTGTCCTCAATAACCTATCCTTCTCTCAGTCAGTCAACAACTGGTTTCAGAGTTACCTGTCTGACCGCCAACAATCCATTGTATGGCAGAATGACATATCTCCCCAACTACCTGTCTCCATAGGGGTTCCCCAAGAATCCATCCTTGGACCCCTACTCTTCTCTGTTTTCACCAATAATCTAGCCTCTGCCACCAAACATGGCACACTCATACAATACGCAGATGACTCAACCATCATCTGCTCAACCAGTCCCTACCCAAACTGCAAAAAGTCACACAGGAAGCCTTTTCCTCTGTTGAAACTTGGTTATCCGATGCCCAATTAATACTCAACCCAAACAAAACTAAACTACTCATCTTTCAACCCACCAAACTTACTCAAAACAACTCTCACTTTAACATCACAGCAAAAGACAACACCACTATATACCCAACTGAACACACCAAATTGCTAGGAGTGGAAATGGACAATAAACTAAAATTAGACATTCACATATCCATGACCATAAAAAAGTCCACAAAAAACTAGGAGCGTTATACAGAAATAAGCAACTTCTCACCAAAGCAGCAAAGATTTCAATAGCAAATTCCCACCTTATCTCCACCCTACTTTATGCCTCTCCAATATATACCAGCCTAAGGCAATGCGATCTAAACAAGGTAGAGACCTGCTACAACAAAATCGCCAAATTCACCACAGGGGCATCCTACCGTGGTCACCACTGTCTCTCACTTGCTGAACTGGGCTGGCTTGAACTCCCTCACCTCCTTCAGTGGTATCAACTCTCACTTGCCCACAAACTAGTAAACTATCCACTAAATGTCCCATCCCTCCAAAATCTACTCCAACCCTATTGCACCACCAGACCACTAAGATCCAGCAACAAAAATCACTTGCAGATCACTAAAGCCAATAACTCTGCCGGTGAAGCACTATTCTCTTGCAACATAGCCAAATTATGAAACTCCCTCCCACTCACAATTAGCTCCGTGCCATCATGCACCCACTTCAAAACTTTATTAAAAGCGCACCTAAAAACATGCTGGCTATGCCCTTGCAACTCCCACTCTAATATTACCCACCCCATCCAACCACTACCTTTCTTTCCACCTCACTAACTACCTTATTATAGCAAGCTCAGATGCTCATAAGTCTAGTACTTATTATACAGCAGGAACTTCTTATTGTAACATTTGTTAATATCTGTTATGTACTTCACAGATAAAGATTCTAGTTGTCTACTGATGTACTATGTTCTTCATCTGTAAATATGTTTGTAATTAATTGCCATGTTAATCAAATTGTTAATCGCTATGTAATCCAATGTAACTACTGTCTGTTTATTTTAACTGTGGAGCTTTTCTCCCTGGGCCTCTGCTGAAAAGGGACCTATGTCCAATCGGACACTCCTGGTCAACAAATGTAAATAAATAAATAAAATAAATAACTTCTGGGCTACAGCAAACAAGGCACACACATTTCAGAAAGAAACAGATTAAATAAGCAGGCACAATAAGCCTTTAACCAGAAATTCCCAGCTCAGAAGGGTAGAATCAATCCTCTCCTCCCACAAGAGTGCAGACCACAAACCTTCTTAATGTAAAAAAAACTAGCCTGGAGCCCAAGTGCTTAAACCAGAACTAATATACTTTTAGAATAACAGACACTGAGCCTTCAATCAGCAATTCCCAACTTAGAAGGATGTAAGCTACCTGTCCTGCCACAATGCAGACCACAAACCTTCTTAATGTAAAACAACTGGTCTGAAGCCCAAGTGCAATAAACAAAAGACTTAGAATTACAGTTACAATTTAATCAGGCTAGTACCAAGCAGTAATAAATGCAGCAGAATAAACACAACTGAGTACTTTTAAGAAGAGGCAAAAGCAAAATAAGGTAACAAAGTAGGAAGGAACACAAATACAGTAAAAGCAGATAAAGTGCAAATTGTTTTTTTTTGATATGTAATAGAAAACAAGCAAACTGATTTGAAGAAATGACCCAATTAACCGGTAAAAAATCTCAGAACTGAGCCCTGTTCCAGCAGTCTTCAATCAGACAAGTTCAGGGCCTAAGCGGGTATGCCTACTCAAATGTTCTCTCTGTATTAGGCAGGATGAGCTAATGAGACTAGACTAGGATAGAGCTGGGATAGAGCTGAACAGATGGAAATGGTAGGAGTGTCTGCAATCAAAATATGATCTCACTGTACTCAGTTGAGTGAGCAAATGAGATGGGGTCAGGAGGAGTGTTCAAACACAAATTTACAGGAGGGGCAGTCAATTCCAAAGCCACCAAGATTAATATCACAACAAGAACAGAGAGGGTGGGTGGGAAAAACTAACTGCAGACAGGAGAGACAGAGAGAGAGAGAGCTTCCAATTTGCAGTAAACAAATAAATAGGCAGATAAATGCAGTACTATTTTTAACACAATATTCAGTGAAACAATAAACAGAAAAAATAAAATGCAGTACTATCTTATAACACTGCAAGTTTGTACTTATCTCAGCTTGTAATAAAGTTGGTGTACGGTGAGCAAAGGCTAACCAAACAGCTCCAGTAAGTAACTATTCAGCAGAAATAATTTCAGAGATAAGGGACTAAGACTTTAAGGCACAGAGAATCCCTCTATGCTAAGACTTCTACACTGAATAACAATGAAGTGAGATGAATAAACTAACTGCAGACAGAGAGAGACAGAGAGAGGGCTTCCAATTTTCAGTAAACAAATAAATAGGCAGATAAATACAGTACTATTTTAACACCATATTCAATGAAACAATAAACAGAAAAAATAAAATTCAGTACTATCTTATAACACTGCAAATTTGTACTTATCTCAGCTTGCAATAAAGTCGGTGTACGGTGAGCAAAAGCTAACCAAACAGCTCCAGTATGCAACTATTCAGCAGAAATCTAGTATTATCTAGTGTATTCCAGTGAATCATCATATCAAAGGCCTTAGACACATCCAAATAGAGAACAACACAGCCTATTCCTTGGTTCAGTAATAGAAGATTCTGTTATAAACCCTAACTTAGCATGTCAGAGTTGATTTCCCATTAATAAATGCCATGTTGGGTTTCCTGTATGTGGGGTTCATATGTATTATTGTAATTAACTGTAATAAAAGATTGCATTCCAAAACACTTACCAACTATAGAGGCAAGACTGATGGGATGAAGCTGGAAATGAGATGTTTAATGCCACCTTTGTAGATTAGTCCTAAGTAGGACATAGTCCACTCTTCTGGAATGAGTCTTAGTGTTAGTAAATGACTGAACATGGCTGTTAACAGATAGATTAATTTATCAAACACCATGATGATTAACTGGCCTGAAATGCTATCAGGGGCCCATACCTTTTAACTTTCTTAAGGACTCCGTGACATCTACTGCCAGCATCTGTGGACAATCTCCTAGCTCCAGTTTGATGGATAAACGGTTTGGTGGTCTGAAGAAGTCTCTATCTTTTGTGCTACTGTAAAGCGGAAAGTGCTTACTTTATTTGAATTTTACATTTTTTGTTTAAAGTGTTCAACATTACTTCATGCTGGTCTTCACTGGCGTGCTCCTCTTTTCTGCATTTTTGTTGTTTTGGTCATTTTTATTATTGGAAGGCTAAGAAGTTGAATTGTTTTACTTTCGACATATACAGTACTGTATAATTTCATCAAAGGTAAGTTTGACTGAAAGAAAAAAAATAGTAGGTGCAAATGATTGAAGCTATATTTGACTTAAAAGCAATTTGACTGAAAAAAAACATTTTGGGGAAACATTCTACACAGCATTCATACAATAAAAAGCTGTTTTGCAGGAGGCAAACCCCCCTGCACCCCCACTTCTACCTTAATTATATATTCTAACTCCACAGTTGCATACCTGTGGAGAAAAGAAACACACACACACACACACACACACACACACACACACACACACACACACACACACACACACAGTAAGTGCTGGCACACAAACTCAAATCATCTTCAAATATGGGGGTATACAGTGATGGTGGACATAGTCCACACAAATCTTCTAAACTGCATCCCAAACAATACCTGTGATCATAAATAATGCAAAACATACCATCCAAATTCCTCTACAGTTTTCCATGAAATGTTTTTTCAGTCAACAGGACTTCAGTCAAATGTACTTTCAGTCATTTGTACGTACTGTTTTTCTTTCAGTCAAACCTTTCTTCCAGCATGTGTAGCCATCTATGCATCCATCTATACATGCACGCGCATGTGCACACACACACACACATATATATAGATAAAACATGTGTGTGTGTATGTATATATATATATATATATATATATATATATATATATATATATATATATATAAAATTACTGTCACTATCTATCTCTCTCTATATATACAAGTAATATAAAAAACATGCGCTCCACCACCAAAACTCCCTGAGTTTTCTCAAAAAAGGCTTTATCAGTGCTATCCTGTGTTCTTTCATCCAGATTTAAATAGTAAACATAATGAATCGCATAGCTGTATTCTACCACTAAATGATTTTCCCAGGAAAATATAATAAAATTGTAAGCAATGTAAAATATCAAAAAAGATTATGAAAAGACATCCACTTTATTTGATATTTATTAATATCCTTCATTTAAACCCGGAGGAAGTAATGGTCCCGGGCAAATATTTAACTTCTACAAGTGAATAAAAGAACACCAGATAATACTGATAGTCTTTTTGCTTAAACCATGAGTTTGTTGCTTTTGTGTTTTGATATTGAACAATGATTTACCTAATAAATATATACTCTACACTATATGTATATGCTGTTCGGTTTACATTTATCTATCTATCTACACATACATAAATATTCTACTATTCTACACACACACACACACACACACACACACACACACACACACACACACACACAGGAGAGTATATTGTGCCCAATCGCTGTATCCACACTGCATAATTAATTAATTAATTAATTAATTAATTAATTAATTTAAATAAATAAATAAAATACATTTGTGCTAAGCAAAGTAAAAAAGGACTAAGATTTAATTTGTTTTAGGTCACCTCTCGCAAAATTTGTGCTACTGTTTGCATTTTCCACTTGTTCTGAGTGTTTTATACAAGGATTTAATATTCATTACTACCACGTTTGTCTTAATTAGCTTGGCTGTGTATTTCTGCTACAGTTTGTTTTGCACTTTGACTATTTTAGGCTGTATTGTTAATTTTGCTGTTTTGCTGTACTGCTGTGTTGGCTGTATTGCTTTTGCTGAGTTTGCACTTGGCATTCTTTCTTTGCTTGCCTTGCTAATATCCCATAAATATGGAGAATGCTGGTTGCAAGCAATGTGAGCCTTGCAGTCACAAAATTCCATCGCAAGACAGACATGTGAGGTACATAATTTGTTTAGCTGGTCATCTCCTTTTCTTCATGTAGGTTTCCTTGGACATTGATTGTGTGAAGCTGTCAAAAGCCATGCTGCAGGCTCAGCTGGATCTGGGACTTATCTCATCCTCCTCTTATTCTGAGGGAGATAGACTAGTGTCTCTCTCTGCTTTAACTTCCTCATCTTCCTCATTATCAGTAGCAGCTCCTCTTCCCCATTATCAATGTCAGTTACATTGAGGCTACCCAGCACTCTTCTGTGTCTGCACTGATGAGAATTACCCCTATGTTATCGGTGTGGCCATCAATACTTTTGGATTCAACATTGATATCTTTAGCACCAGTGGTCTTTTCAGCTCCTAGCCCCATCCTAGGGAGGCCAAGCCTGGAGTTTATTGGCAACAACTAGTTTGGCATAAGTCTTAAGATCAGAGTTCTCAGTCTTCAAGCATTTGGGACCTTGAGCATCAACAATAACATCAGCATTTACTGCATCCATGAGGTCAAGGTTCAAAGCCAGTACTACATGTGTAGCAGTGGAGCTCAGTACCAAACTCTCGACATCAGTCATCACTGTGCTATTGTAGGAGCTGTGGACATTCAGGGGATGATGATATTCAGGGAATTAGCATCACAGCCCATATTGCAGATGCATCCCACCGTACCAGCCGTCTCATCCAGAAACCACATCTAACCCATGTCTGAGGCTTTTAGCAGTTCGTGACACCAGGACAGACATGAAGATAATCAATGGAAACACAGAAATCTTCCTTTGTCTTCCTCTCCCCAGATAGTTCCCAGAGATTTTATAAGAGGAAACACATAGATTTCTAATGACAGTCTTCCCATCCATACAGCAGTAAGGAAGGCAAGGTGGATTCCCCAGTTTTGTTCCTCCAAATTCACCAAGTTTGCAAAATCCTTCAAGTGATTTAGAGAAAGTAGGCTGGCCAATTATCCCCGGTCATCCAATAAGTTTTTGTAGAAGGTATTCTTGTATCTCCCCTCACCTTCCTAAGTGGCATCTCCTGTGGATGACATGATGGCACTTATCACACGAGAGGCATGGAAAGACCACAGCATAGTGGTGCCTGTCCATAGGAAATTAGAAAAGATCCTCCAGACTCCAAAGAGCTGGAAGTGCTGGATGCAGAATTTTATGGTGAATTCCATTGTCACTGCAGTGGTTCTGAAGAAGGCTCCAGTCCTATACTGCCCTGAAGTCCATCCACAAGAGAAAGAGTGGAGGGTCATGAATTGCTTTGGAAAACAGGTCTGTGTATCTTGCAGCTTTGCTTTGAGAGCTCTCCACTACCAGGTACACATGCTGACATTCAGTCACGCCATACTGGATGAGATTTCTAAGATACTGTAGAAGATGTCAAATGAAAAGTTTAGAAAGTAGTTTGTCATTCAGTCATCTATTCCGTCTACTAACCTCCCCATGCGCCTGTTTCACAATACAGCAGTTGGTCAGCTAGAGAGACAGGAACAAGCGTTATAGTTTGCCTTTACACCTGGATTCACCAAACTGATATCACAGAGAATTCCAGGGTGGTGATTTTTAATATTTCTATTGACAGTTGAGTTGTTTGGCTCTCAAATTAAGAAAGACCTGGAGGAAAGGGAGAAAAAAAAGGATAAGAGTGTAGTAGATGTTGGTGTCAGGTTTACATCTCTCTTTTGTCCTTTCTCCATGGAGCAAAAGACTCCTCATCAAATGTAATTCAGGTGCAACTAACAGCAGCAGAATTAACAGCCGGGAAAGAGCGGTGCAGTAACAGGAATAGTGTTTTTGGTGGTCATCAACCCACTAGAAGGAACTTCTAGCAAAATCAGGGATTTCGCACCCAGCAGTTAGTGGAGGGGCAGTAGCAGACTCACTGAGGCCTTGCCTGTCAGCTCCATTCTGGAGGAGTTCAGGGATTGTCAGCCCCTCCATTTGTTACAGAGTAAGGCCATCACATGCAACAGATACATATAAGACATATTATCCAAAGGCTGCATAATCCAGTATGTTCATCATTACATCACTATTGCAGTAGTTTAAACTATATGCGATATCCTGCTAAGGACCGGACCAGACAGCTAGCTTCCAAAGCTTTAGGGCACCCTTCACATGCCCTAGCCAGTGCACAGCTTGAGCAGAGCAAAATATGATCAGTAGCTAGTGGGACAAAATGTCAGAACTTTCTTGCTGCCAAATAGAGCACTTCTCTACCGGCTTTGGATGATCATTGGTCAGCTAGTTCTCCACCAAGGCTGAGGATTTCTTTCCACGTCATCATTTTTTGAGGAAAAAAGTGTTTCTTTTTCATCACAGTTTTATGCTACAGACTTGAACTAATATTTTTAGTGGTTGTCACTAAATATTAATTTTTATGATTCTGTATGGGAAATGCCTGTCAAATAACTATTTTTGTGAGAGAAAGAGTCACTTTTCTGTCTAGTATTATGGCTAGAGGCTGTGACTAGTGTTTTGGGATTGCATTAAAAACATTTTGCCTCAAAACTTATTTATCCTGACATGATGTTTCACTGACTGTAATAAGTTGGAGACCATTTTCAGTAGACAGGCAGTCCTAGGTCACTATGGGGATTCCCATTTAATTTAGCACTTTTAGTGAGGAAAGGAGTTATTTTTCTGTCAAAACTTGTTTTTATTGTCACTGAAAACATTCATCTCAAAACTTAATTTGTTTGTTAGACTGACTCTTCCAGGCTCCATTCTCCACATTTTGGACACATTTTGTGGTTTACAAATAGCCCTGGTTCCTTGCGGGGATTCCCTTGTTAATTATCACATCTTGTGGAAGAACATATTACTTTTCTATCAAAAGTGATTGCTAGGGGCTTAAAAAGGAAAAATTAATTGCTAGAGGCTGGAAACAGTGTGCTTAGTGGTTGCCACTAAATGTTTTTGCCACTAAAGTTAATTTTCTGTCAGGATTTAAGACTGACTGTGCTAGGGTCTGCTGTCTCCTTATCAGACACCTTTGTAGTTGACAGACAGTCCTGGTTCTCCATGGAGATTCCCTTATAATATTTTTTTTTTTTTTTGCTGAGGAAAATATTACTTTTCTGTCAAAAATTGTTACTAGAGGCTGCGTCAGTGGGATTGGTGGTTTTCACTAAAAAAATCACCTCAAAGATTAACTTTTTAGTCAGGAGGTGAGACAGGCTCTTCAGGGTCCCATTATTCCAGTTGTCGTGCATCTTTGGGGATAGGACATGGACCTGGGTCCAATTCATTAAATTGTTCCCTCTCCGAGTAACTTCTGTCTTGACCCTGGTTTCCCCTTCACCACAGCCACTTATGGGGGACTTTGTTGTGGACATTTGTTGTTTCTTGGACTGCTCATTTCTTTTGTTGCTTCTCCAGAAGCTAAGGGCCAAGAGGCAGGCATGTCCTCTGCGGCTGTTTAGCTGCCGTTTTCAGGTAGGGCAGAATCACACTTGCCAGCATCAGGGAAGGAACTGGGAAATGCTCCTTTGTTAAACCACTCTGAGGAACTTCATTCCCAGTGAAACAGAACAGCCTTTAAGCCATTCTCTCTCTTTCTTCACTTTTTCTGGGGGAGCGTCAAGGAAAAAGTAGTAATAGTAAAACTAGATGTTTTCTTCTAATAACGCAGATAAAGAGAATAGGCTGGGAATGCAAAAGGTAATTTAAGGCATTCAGATTTAAAATAGGAAAAAAAAAGTAATACCAGAGTCCCAACAAAGATATTATGTTTTGTTATAGGTATTTTTTTCTTCTGTCTAAAGTTGTTCCTGCTGTGTTGCGAGTTTTTGCGGAAACCTTCTTTGCAGCCAACATTTTGCCTGACAACCAACCACCTGCCACCAAAATATTCTGAAAAAAATGATATAACACCCAGACACGCAAATTCAGTTCTGCTGGCTTCCTTTGTTGGTATGAAAAAAATTAATTGCTGACCTCTATTCAGAGACTAAAGTATCTCTGAATTCTTTATTATTTTCTGTATCCCTGAGTACCAAACACTCTGTCATGTATGTTTATGACATTACTGATACGGTATCTAGAGCAACTGCCATGGGATCAGTATTGACAACAGTTGCATGGCTACATTCTCAGAATTTACCAGAGAAGGTCAAAGCTGATATTCTGAAAACTTCCCTACATAAGACATTTTTTTTGTTTGTTTTGTTTTGTTTTTCTGTCCTTCCTCTGCTGAGGCCATTAAAGGTGCGATGAAAAGGAAAAGTTATTTCAGGGGATTACCCAAATTTTCTGCCTTCCTTACACAATATGATAAAAACATTTCTGCTAATCAGGAATCAAAATAAGTATTTTCATTTCTCAGAAAGCCAAATAAAATTTCAGAAAACAATGGTAGGGCGTTTCAAGAAGAAGGAATAGTCCTCCCAAGAGCTAGGACTGTCTAAGTAAACATTCTAACAATGTACTCCCTTGTGTTTTCACCTTTCCACCCTGGCAATCCTGTAAAATTATCTCAGAATCTTATTTTTCTCTGTAGCACCAGGTAATTTCAGACACTTGGATACTGAGAATCATTAGGAAGGGCTTCAATAGGAAGTGGAATGCCCTTCTATCTTTTCAAAGGATTCCCTCTGCTTCCATCTAGTTAAACTTGCCTTTACCTTGCTGTCCTAGATCCAGTACTGTCATGAGGGGGGGGGGTCATAGAACCCGTTTCCCCAGATTTAACAGGTAAAAGATTTTATTCAAGAGTCTTTCTGTTGCTCAGGAAAGAAGGAACCTGAAGACTGGTTCTAGACATTTCTTTCAAAATTGTCACATCAAATTCCCAAGTTCTAAATGCTCTCGGTTTTCTAGTAGCTCTGGATATAAACATACTTATAAGATGTTCCAATTTTCAATGTTTTAAACACAAATGCTTACTTTTTTCTGTGTCTGGTTTACACTTTTAGTCTTCTGGCTTGCCCTTTGCCTTGTCAACAGCTCCAGGATTATGCAGAAAGTAACCAAATCCAACTCGCACAGGATTTCAAACCTGACAGTTGTTTCTTTGTGTGGTTTTAAAAATAAACAACTGTCAACTTTGGAAACCTGTGCAAGTTGGATTTGGTTTCTTTCATTGTTCTTGGTTTACGCTATTACCTGCACAATATTGTGGTTAATTATGCAGAATGTGCAGGTGGCAGGGAATTCACATTTTTTCTGTTTTTAGACAACTGCCTTATTTTTGAGGATTCTTTCACAAGCTGTTAACAGTCTCTGGCTTGGGAAAAACCTTCTACCTAAGCCTTGGTTTTAGGGAAACATGGACAAATCTTATCTCATTCTTTTTTATAGAATAGTTTTTCAGGCATGTCTTCTGGATGGCTTTATTTCTTCAGGATGAAATGGAGTGTTGTATCTGCCTGGGACTATCTCAAAATTCTGGATTTCATGGCTGTACTATTCTCATGTTTCCTTTGGCCAGACTTCACATGGCACAAATTCAGTGGTTATGTCAAATCAGGTTGGACTCAGCACCAGCACCCCCTTTAATTTCAGATTCCAGATCTGGGATTTGTGAAAAAGGAGTTACTCTAGTGGGTGAACAGTTATCTAAAAACCCAGATGTCCTCCTTTCCCTTCTAGTCCTTGTTCAGTCTGTAACCACAGATGCTTCAGAATTTGCTTAGGGAGCTGTTTCTAAGGATATAAAATTCTAGGGCTTCTGAAACATGCAAGACAAATTAAAGCACATAAATGTCAAAGGAACAGTCACTCTAATATATGGTTTCAAATCTCTGAGCCATCTGTTAACGCCAAGCCCTCTGCTAGTATTAACAGCAGGGCTGTAGCCAGAAATTTACATTTTGCATTCAGTGTTGTTGCCCGCACTACCCACCTATAATTTAAAATGTAGTCAACCTCACAATGCTACCCCAAGATATATAAGAAGCGGACACATTATTTTCAACTGTTATTTGTACTCTTAAAAATATATTTTTAGAGGCATACTCCTTTCACACATGCATTCTTTGTATACCTCTATACTGTAAATATTCATTTACATAGTTCTAAACATTCTGTTTGTGTTGACGTTTCCAAAAGATGCTCAGAAAAAAATATATTTGAGTACACTGAGTATGCCTAGCTACACCCTTGATTCACAGTTAACACCTCGGCAATGGGGTACATAAGTGGGGGTAACCAGGTCCAAACTCCTTTACAGACTTGCTATGGTAACTTGGTTCATAGGTAAGTACTAGGCTATCTGCCCAAGAGCATTTATAAGCCTAGCCAGAATGTGTTGTCTTTCGCCACCCCATTAGATTAGTTCCCTGCGCCACTGTCCAGCAGAGCCACTGCAGTGATCCCCGGGGTAAATTTTCTGTTTCCCATCCACCCGTCAAGGTTTCTCTTGAAAAGTGTTAGTGAGAGGCTCTGCCTGATGTATATTGGAATCCTGTTCCAAAGCATGGGGAGTCTCTGGGATAGGAATCAATCCCTCCAGCATGTCCTATTTATCATTGTGGTGAGGTTTATATCTCTAGAGCGTGTGGCACTCCGGGATTTGTTTTTTTTTAGGTGGAGCATGTCCATCAATTCTGGTTCAGATATGGCCTTGTATGTCAGGCAGAGATCACCTCTGAGTAAGCGGTATGCAACCGAGTGTAGCTGGAGTTTCTTGAGTCGGGCTGCATAGGGCATCTGTTTGAGGCCAGTAATCCTCTTGGTGAGCTACTTTTGTGGCCTTTCCAGCTGTCGCAGGTGTCTTGTAAGGTACATCCCAAATGGGGTGTTGTATTCTATGATGGGTCTAATAAGTGATGAGCAGAGAGGCACAATAACCTCTTTTCTTCTAGATGCAAACCCTTTTGTGATTAGGTGGGCCACATAAAAGGATTTTCTAACCACCTTGGCAATATGATTATCAAAGGAGAAATTACTATCTACTTGGGTCCCCAGATCCCTTTTCTGTATTTAGTGGACTACCACCTATGTGGTAGTTCATGGGTACCTTATTTTTTCCAAAGGGGATGACTATGCACTTTTTGGCATTTAGCTTGAGACCATGATTTTGACACCAGGTATCCGTCTCAGTGAGACCCATCTGGAGGGTGTCTGTATCAGCCGGAGAATCAATTATGGCCCCTAGTTTGCAGTCGTCTGTGAACGTGGTCAGCCATAGTCCTCCTATGCTTGCCTGTACCCTTGAAAAGTATATACCAAACAGGACGGGTCCTAGGACTGAGCCCTGGGGGACACCAGTTGTAACCGGTTTAGAGTCGGACATAGAGCCTGCAACTCTCACCATGTGGGTTCTATGCATGAGCCAGTTGGCAGCCCATCTCGTGATGTAGGGGTTTATGTTCAAACTGGTGACCTTGTCTATAATACTAGAATGAGGAATGGTGTTGAAAGCCTTTGCAAAGTCTAGATAGGCTGTGTGGACCTCCTTTCCCTCATCTAATGCCTTGGTAACCATCTCAAAGAAGTCCACCAGGTTTAGAAGGCATGCTCTGCCCTTAACAAAGCCAAACTGGGTAGGGTCCAAGGAGTGGAGGTTCCCAATGACTCTGAGTTCCATGATGATGCATTCCATAGCCTTGCAGACTAGGCTAGTCAGGCTTATAGGACGATAGTTCCCGGGGTCCGTTGTGGCTCCACCTTTGTGGAGCGGGATAACTGTTGCTGTGCGTTACTCTGTGGGTACGTAGCCTGTAGAGAGGCTGAGTTTGAACAGTGTGTTTACGTGAGGGGTTAGTTAATTTTGGAGCTCTTGTAAGACACAGCCTGGGACACCGTCTGGTCCCATTGAAGCTGTGTTTTTGGCTTTGGATAGGGCTGTTTTAACCTGTGTGTCGGTGATTGATGGGGCCCTACATTCTTCTGGTATGGTTATGGGCCTTCTAGGGGGTGAGAGGGGGGTGAAATTTGCACTAAACCTGTCTGCCAGAATGTTTGCAATATCAGTCGGTTCAGTGTATTTTGTGCCATTCTGCACTACCTCAGAGCAGATCTGAGAGTTTCCACTTAGGTTCTTGACATAGCTAAAGAACGCTTTGTGGTTATCTTTGGAGTCATTGGCAGTTTTTCTTTCGAAACTAGCCTTGGATGATTTAATGAGGGATCGTAGTTTCTTGCTGATACTGATCAGGGATGTCTTTCCTTCTTAGGATTTTACTCTTTTCTGTACTAGTTTCCTCCTTCTGTTGTATAGCTTGTTTATGGCAGGGGTCCACCAGACTGGTTTCCTTTTCTTGGAGGAGTGAGTCTTGATTGTACTTGGGATAGCATGATCCATGCATTCCTGCAGATGCTCATAGAATGCCTTTGTAAAGGATTCAGCAGCTTGGACAGCATTGTCCTTTAGCATGGGGGCTGTGAACCTTTCCACCTCGGTCTTAAGTAACGTGAAGTTTGCTTTTGAAAAGTTTTTCATGGTGGTTTCCTTGATTGGGTGTGGGGGTGGAATGTGGATATCCAGAGTGATTAGTCTATGGTCTGATCTAACCAGTGAGGAGCTGACCTCTAGTGTGGAACACCAGTCGCCCATGTTAATGATGACCAGGTCCAATATGTTGTTCCCTCTGGTGGGGGTGTTGACCAGTTGATCCAGGACGTTCGAGTTTATAAATTCTAGGAAGCGTTGGGCAAGGGAGTTAGTATTTGAGTAGTTCTCCCAGTTTATGTTTGGGTAATTGAAATCACCCAGTATTAAGGTGTTTGGTAGGACCTTCATATTTCCCAGTGTCTCCTGAAATGTGGAATGGGGGTCCTGGGCCATGGTGTGTGATCTGTAGCAGGCTACAATTTGGATTGCAGTTTTGCCCATTGTTAGTTGCACATGGATGATCTCTGATGCATTGTGCTGCACCACTAACCTGGAGGTGTGGGTATCCTTGATGAATATGGATACACCCCCGCCTTTTGTGTTTCGGTCCTGGTTCTGTGGCCGAAAGGTATAGTATGAGTTATAGCCTAGTAGTGCTGGGGTGCTCTCAGAAGCCTTAAACCAGGTTTCTGTTACTGCACAGATGTCGATGTTCTCCATACTGAGGAGTGTCTCGAGTGCGTGCATTTTGAGGTTTAGACTTCTGGTGTTGAGTAGCATTACCCTCAGTTTTTGGTTACTTGTGCTATTTATGGTGGTGGGTTTGTCTTTTGAGCCTTGCCTAAAAAAGGCACTATGGGGGCGGCAAGAACCTTGGCCAGTATTTGAAAGCCTAAGGGTGACAGGTGCAAGCCATCTTTTGTGAAGCAACGTGGCTTGTCTACCATGTCATCCCAGGTGGACAGATACTGGATCCCCTTTGAATGACACCAGAAACTTAGCCAGTTGTTGAAATTGATCATTTTTTCTTTATACTGTGGCATCATTCTTGGTGAGGGCAGGATGCTTCTCAGGGTCAGGGTCATACCGGCCTGGACTACATGATCAGAGTGCTCTTCCATGTCTCTTTCCATGTAGTCCAGGGAGGTACTTCTCAGGTCATTCTCACCAACATGGACAATGACAGAGTTGTATATGTACTTGTTCTGGAGTGACCTGAGTGCTTGTGTTATGTGGTGGATCCTGGCACCCGACAGGCAGCTAAGTGTAACTTTCTCCTTGTCCAGCCTAGTTAGTGGGACATCAGTGTGCCTGACTATAGAGTCGTCTATTACTAGTGTGTTTGGGTATGTTATTTTGCATTAAGGGCTGTGATTGTGTGGCACACTGATTATGTGAAGTATGTGTTTCATGGTTGGTGATGGGGTGTGGAGGTTGCTTGGATGTCTGCTTTGGAGTTCTCTGTTGCTTTTGTAGATTTTTATTTAGAGCCTCAGAGTATGTTTTCATGTATTCATGTGTGTTATTTACCGGTGTTTGTTTGTTAGGTCTATGCGAGACTGGAGGTGTGTTGCAAGTATTACCCTTCTCCTCTTGACTGTCAGTTCTAGTCTTGGGTTGAGAGAGCTTTGCCTCCAGTTTGGCTGTATAATTGCATCTCTCGCATATATTAGTGTTTGGTGGTAGGAGGAGAGGGTTGTCTGTGTACATGAGGCAGTTGTAACATTGCCTCAAAATGCCCAGATTCACCAGTTGGACTGGAGAGTACACCGGAAACTGCCCGTTGGACATGCCTGAATAGGTAGAGTAAGCTGTTTTTCTTATTGGCTTGTGGGGATGAATAGAGTGCTTTGTGGGGATGAATAGAGTGCCTTGTCCTTCTGGACAGTATATGGGGGTCTAGTACTAGGGTTAATTAGTGCTTGCTATGAGTTTTAAGCCGTGCTTGACTGTGAATTGAATGGTTGGGATCTAGTGACTCAGTACAGCCTGTCCCTCTGGCCTATTTTCATTCCGTTAGAGCAAAACTGAACAGGACCAAGACAGGCCCACATGAATGGAAATTGAGCTTGAGAGTCTTCCAAGAATTGTTCCATCTGTGGGGAACTCCTCATGTATGTCTGTCTCCAGCCACAGCAGACAAGTTAATTAAATTCTGCTCCAGGCTTCTTGGACTAATGCTTGTTTATTCCCATGGGCAGGAGTGTTACTGTATGCTCTTCCACCCTTTCCTGTAATAACCATTGTTCTTCTAAGGATACAGAAGGACTCCCCAGAGGTAATTGTGGACACCCTTTTGGCCCATATGACAGTGGTTCTCCCTTTTTTGAAAATGGCTAAGGATAATTACCACATTCTTCATCATTTGATTGCCTGGATGATTGAATTTTAATATAGTAGCAGACAACTGCGTAACGAATTTCTTAGGATTGCCTCCCCTGCAATTGCCTACTCAATATCTGTCCTGATCAACCACTCCATTGCAGAGCAATATGTCCCCTGTCTCTGGAAGATATCATATATCATCCCCCTCCAGAAAGGCGGATCCTCTAAAGAACTAACCAACTACCACCCCATAGCCATCCTCTCTCTTCTTGCAAAAACATCTCCCAAACCACCTCCTCAATCTCAACCTCCTTTCCCCATCGCAACATGGTTTCAGACAAAAACATAGCACTAGCACTGCCCTTCTGTCTTTCACTAACACCATCCAACATCTCCTAAATGAAGGCCAATTCATGTCATCCATTTTCTTTGATATATCAAAAGCCTTTGACACCATATCCCACCAAATTCTTCTTAACAAACTCTCATCACATGACCTTAGTTCATCAGCTCTATCCTGGTTCCATAGCTATCTTTCCAACTGACAACAAGCTACCAAATGGGAAAATAGCCTTTCCTCCTTACTCCCCATCTCTGTTGGGGTCCCACAAGGATCCATTCTAGACCCTTTCCTTTTTACAATTTTTACAAATAACCTCAGCTCTGCAACACAACTAGCCTCCATTGTCCAGTATGCTGATGATTCCACGCGTATATGCTCAGCCCCCACCCCCCAGGAACTCCAAATAAAAATGCAGATTTATTTTCAAGATCTAGAAAAATACCTCACAGAACATCAACTTATTCTAAACCCAAACAAAACTAAGATGATAGTTTTCAGAAATAACAAACCCAAATCACAACAGCCTCCACTAGCAATACTCTCCTCAAATAGAACCATGATAGAACCCACAAAACAAAACAAACTACTGGGTGTAACAATAGATGACAACCTAAGATTTGACAGACACATTTCCCTGACTATCAAAGAAAGTCCACTCCAAACTAGGCAGCCTGTACAGAGCCAAGAAATACATTACAGAAAGTACCAGACTAGCCACTGCATGCTCACAACTACTGTCCCCCTCCTTTACGGATCCCAAATATTTACTAATCTGTGAAAAACTGACCTAAACAACCTAGAATCCTGTTACAACAAAATTGCTAAATTTGCCACAGGATACCCTTATAGAACCCACCACTGCACTGTTCTTTCCAACTCAACTGGCTAGAACTCCCTAGCCTCCTATCACTCAACCAGCTATCCCTAGCCCACAAATCTATCCACTGACCCAATGACTGCCCTGCACTTTCTAAACTAATCCAACCAGTGAAAACCTCAGAACACTTCTATCCTCTAATAAACTTATGTTAAAGGTTATTCAACCCCACAACTCCAATGGCACCTCCCTCTACTCTTTCAAAATTGCCAGTCTTTGGAACACTCTTCCTCAAACCATAGCAAAAAATCCTAACTATCAAGAGTTCAAACAACTCCTAAAAGAATATCTAGCATGCCATTGGCTTTGCACCTGCCAAACACCTGGCTAAGCCTACCTACTCCCAACTATATTGCTTAACCCCCTGGCTTCTGTTCTTACCACTTATCTAAATTTCTTTCAGTTTTCTGTCAGCTACTAGTTTTCTGGACAGTGGTCCTAGACAATCTTACTGATTCTTACATCTGTAATCCCTATCTACCACAGTTATATGTTCTGTATACAACTTTATCACCTAATTTCACTGTATATCCATGTATTCGGTGTACCTCCCGCTATATTCATCTTTTATAGTCATTAATAATGTAAGTTTCATTACACTGTGACAATGGCTCAAACGTATGCCTATAAGTCGTAGTATTATAGAAACACTAGTTCACTAGCAGTATTTTCCTGTAATTTTGTTAACTTGTTTAATTATGTTTTGGTGGTATTTAGTCTATAACTGTTAACTGTATATCTGGAGCTTTTCTCCCCGGGTCTCTGCTGAAAATGGGCTTCTGGCCCACCCAGTCGGACATAACTCAGTAAACAAATGTAATAAATAAATATAAATAATAATAATATGTTTTAGGAACCTGTTACTCAGGATGAGCAGCAGATATTAAACAAAGCAAAGAAACCTGCTACTAGAAAATTGTATAGGGGTGAGTGAAAAAGATTTTCCAACTGGTACCAAACCAAGAACCAGGGCCCTTTTAAAGCTTATACCCCTGTGATTCTACATCATTTGTGTGAGTTATTATCCTCTGGCATTTCTTACTGTTCTTTTTTAGAGTCATCTGGTGGCCACGACTGCTTGCCTGCCCTTAGACCCTCGCTCCCCTTTCTACCTTACCATAAATTAAACAGTTTTTGAAAGGGGTTTTACATATCCCTCCACCTGTTAGGCAGGTGGCTGCTTCTTGGGTTCTTAAATTTTGTATAGGAAAAACTGTACATTGTTTCCTTTTTAACCTGCTTATGAGGCTGATTTCAAGTTCTTATCATGGAAACAGTGTTGCTCATTACTCTAACATCAGCAAGTACAAGCTCTCATTATGAATCATCTCTGTCTCATTTTTAACAAAGTTAGGGTCACATTCTATTTTTATTCCTAAAGTAATCTCATAGTGTACAATGGGCCAGGCTGTTTATCTCCATTTTCGTTTCAGAACCAAAAATTAAGGGAGAAAAATGTTTACACACTCTGGATGCCCACAGGCAACTCAGATATTATATTGACAGGACAATGACCTTCAGGATTGCTGATCAGCTGTTTATTTCCTCTAAAGATAAGAAAGGGGCAAGCAGTGCCAAAATAAGACAATTTCTAAATGGTTATTTCATGCTATTGATTTGTGTTACTCTCACCATAACAGGAGCCTTCCAGGAAAAGTCACGGCTCCCTTTACCAGGGTTCTACCTACTTCTGTGGTTTCTTGGAAGGGAAGGACTTTAGAAATATACTAGAGGCAGCAACTTGGTGATGTGTACACAATCATTACAAACTAGATTCCTTTTCTTGGTCCAGAGCAGACTTTACTAGAGTTATTCTCAAGGGCTATTGTACTCTGCTCCTTCTCCCTCCTCCCTGCCCTTCTAAGTTCTGGCATTCATCCCATATAGCTTAGGCTACTGCAACACTGATCTAATGGTGAACATAGTACAGTTGTGTTAGTAAACATGCCATAACACTAGATATTTGAATAGATTACCGTTGCAGTAGCCACATCATCCCTCCACCCCCACCCCCTTCTTTTTTTCTGCCAGGGTGGAGGTATATGTTCTTTCCTTTTTCCTGGCACACATCTAGCTTATTTTTGTGATGCAGTTTGCATCTGCACAGATCTTTGAGCACAGAAAAAATAAAACCTTTCATTGCCTCAACTTCTTCATCTATTTGCAAAGAACATCTAGTGTTGACATTTTTCTGTGATGTTGAGTGACAAAAAACAACAAATAGACTAGCACTGTAGTAAACCATTCTGGAGAACCTAAAATATTAAACAAAACAAAAAACTCTAAACTGTGGACAGTTCGGGCGTCAAAGAACTGTAGATTTTATTCAAGAGCCACAACGCTTTCGGGAATACCCTTCTTCAGTGTGTGTACAACATTAAAATCAACAGCCATATTTAAATGCTGAAATCATGTGACACAGCTAATAAAGCAGTTAACAAAATAATCATTCAATAAACATTAAAACACAAACTTCAATTAAAACACTCCGTACAACATAAACACGTTGTAAAATATGTATAACATTTCAATACATTAAGAACTTTTTAAAAAACATTTTATACACTCATATTTAACCTAGTTCAGCAACATTTGTCTCTTTCTTTGAATGGGCTTTATATTAACCACTGTATTAAGTCCTGGCATGCAATCAGTTTCCAACCACAAAATCCATTCATATTCACATACTTCGTGTACTGTTTAAATCTCCACCCCCTCCTATTTTTTACTTTCTGATCAATCACTCTAAACAGGAACCTATGATCCTTTCCTTCTTCTGTTATGTGTTTTGCATTATTAGGTACTTCCCTACATATCGCAGATTTGTGCTCAGTTATCCTATCCTTAAGCTTTCCGGTACTCTTTCCTATATAGAAAGCAGGGGACTTTACACAATTAGCCACATAAACTATAGTGGCTGTATTGCATGTAGCAAAACAGTTAAATGTACACCTTTATATCATTGTAGCATGGAAAGGTTCCTAGTTTAGTCTTTTCCTGAGGTTTATTATCAGATATAGCCTTATATCGTAGCCTTTGTTTCAAGCTGGAACATTTTCTGTAAGCAAAGCTAGGTCTCTCTCCCACTATCCTACTTATTTCGGGCATTGTTCTTAGAATATTTCAATTCCTTGTAATAATATTCTTTATCCCATAAAACCTTTGACTATAAGTAGTGATGTAGCATATGTGGATATGCTCACTGTTTTCATTTCTACTATCTATCCTATTACTAGGTTCTTTATAATATGGCCTAGCATCTGACTCTGTTCGCTAAAGCAATATCGTTAACATTTTCAAGCAAACTATCTTCATATCCTTGTTCCTTAAATTCGGCTGCCATCTCATCTAATTTACTGTCACATAAGATGTTATCGGTATTGAGCCTACTTACTCTAACAAATTGGTTCTTAGCTATAGTTTTAAATGTATGCGGAGCATGAATTCTTGTTCGATGGACAAACCTATTCATTTGCACTGGTTTCCTGTAAATAGAGGTTAAAATATTAGCACCATCTTTAATTAAATTAATATCCAAATGTATTCTCTAGAGTATTCGGCACTAAACTTTAAGAAATCAGTTGTCCCATTCAAATAATTGATAAATGATTCTAACTGATAGTGATCACTCCCCTCACAATAAAAAACATGTCATCAACAAAATGCTTGTAGAAGAGAACCTTATTGTTCAGTTCATACATATTACTAAAAATATATTCCTCCTCCCATTTTGCAACAGATGCATTTGCATATGTGTTGGCAATGAAAATTCCCATTGCCACACCAGTTTTCTGGTGATACAAATGTTCCTCAAACAGAAAGATGTTATTATTAAGAACAATATCAAATAGTTCACAAATAGTCTCTACTTCTCTCCTTTTCATTGTTGTGTTCCCACATAAAAATTCACATACAGCATTAATTCCAAACGCTATAGGAATTACAGTAAACAACGATCTAATATCCAGGGTAACAAAAATAAAAATAAAATCATAGTCAGTACAATTCTTACACCATAAATCTTTAGTGTCTTGAATATAACTTTTCAGCTTTACTAAATATTTACCTAATACTGACTGCAGATACACTGAAATAGGCTCAGTCACCCATCCACTCCCTGATACAATTGGTCTCATGGGTGGGTGGCATATATTTTTATGTATTTTGTGTAGTCCATATATGATGAGTATTTTCGGGCATGGTACAATGAAAAAAATAAATAAATCAAGATTAATATCATTATTAACTTGCATTTCTTAAATATCCATGTTCACTCTACTTATAAATTTAGACCTATCAGTTCAGCTAATTTCACTAAATACTGTGATATCACAAACATGACATTATCATATTCTGATCTATTCATTATAACCACTGCCCCTCCTTTGTCGGCTTGTTTTATTATAATATCTTTATTATTTTCTAACTTTTTCAGAGCAGCAAGCTCCATAGGGGATCAATCAATAAACTTTTCATCATTCTTGCTATAATACTCCCTTATTTCACGTTCACATAGTTCATAAAAAGCAGTGACAATAGGGCAATTTACTGCAGTAAATATACTAGACTTTCTACATAACTGTGATGTGGAGTTCAAAAAGTCCTTAAAAATTAGTTTCAAACTGAGATTCCTCATAAACATTTTCAAATCAGTAAGTGCATCCACTACACTGTCGCTGCGAGATGGAATAAACTGTAAGCCCTTACTCAGCAAACTAATGTCAAATTCGGATAACCTTAAACTAGATAGATTAACAACACAGGAATGTATTTATTTTGCTTCGCTTTTTGTCCTGCTCCAAGTCTGAGGTCCCTTGCTGCTCCATCTCTGCTTCGTATTTTCTTTCCTCTGTGCTCTGTCCCTGGATGGATCTCTCGGTTTCACTGCAACTGCTTCCAGTAGCTTCAACACTAAAGGGATAGTGGTATTCTGAAGACCTGTTGTTGGTTGGACCATACCATCATCAGTCAAAGCATGAGTGGACTTCTCATATCTGTTGTTATGTACTGCTTGAATATTAGTTGTTCCAGCATCGCTGTCCAACGATTGGTTAGGGCAAGTGTTCGGTGTAACCCTCATTTCATTCACTGAAAAGTTATCAAGGCTGTCTAAGCTTTTATTACTTATAGTCTGTGCTCCACCATTTTCAGCCACCCTCTTATTGTAGTGTGACACTCCCTCAGCCAAGAAAAAATATTCCTGTTCTTAAAATCATTAAAGTATTCAATTTACGTTTTTCACACCATAATTAGTCTATTCTCAAAGTAGTTATATGCTGTAACATATTGTTGTAAGCAACATGATGTTCACAAAAAACTGTCATCTCAGTTAAGATATTCTCCATTTTCACAATCTCGTCCTGCAAATCTTGTTCTATTTTATAAAAGAAATCGTTCATAAGCCTCATGTAGTCAGTGCTTAATTTAAGATTAAGCTCTTGACATCTTGTCAGTAACTCAGGGTATACATTTGTGAAGGAAGGCATCTTGAGTATTCCCAGTCCCCGTGGAACAATACCATACTCAAGATGTGCAGAGAAGCTAAATCGCTGCCATTGAAGTTTCTTAAAGGATAAAGTTCTTTTCTCCAGTAAGCTTAACTGTCTATCAGAAGTACTGTCAGGTAAAACCTGACCAGTAGAAGAGTCCAACAATGTATTGTTTAACTGAGTAAGCAATGGATTATTATTCACCTGCAGCAACTTATGTAGAGAAAGATTGATGCCAGTATCATTGGTTACTAAGCATAAGGACAGCTGTCCAACAAACAGACCAGCACTGTGGTAAACCATTCTGGGGAACCAGAAATATTAAACAAAACAAAAAACTCCAAATTACAGACACGCTGAGCGTCAAAGAAGTGTAGATTTTATTCAAGAGCCACAAAGCTTTTGGGAATACCCCTTCCTCAGTGTGTGTACAACATTAAAATCAACAGCCATATTTAAATACTGAAATCATGTGGCACAGCCAATAAAGCAGTTAACAAAATAATCATTCAATAAACATTAAAAACATAAACTTCAATTGAAACACTCTATACAGCATAAATATTTTGTATAATATATGTAATATTTCAATACATAATGTATAATTATTTTGTCGACATATTTTTCATGATCCTCCTCCTTGTTCAGTGGTGCAGGGATGCTGTAGTCCAGAAGTTGCCTCCAGGGATCCAGTATGCCTTCTCACCCTTTCCTGTAATATTCAGGTTAATTGAGAATGCTTTACGAAGAAGAAGAAAAACTCCTGGGCCTTATAAGCTGCCTGGGACAGTAGACAAAGCTCTGAAAGTAGAAATCACACCAGTACTGGCCTGAATACACACACACACACACACACACACACACACACACACACACACACACACACACACACACACACACACACACTTTTCCAGTAGGAATTAATGATCTGTCTAGAACCAACACCCAGTTACATTCTTTTTGTGGTAATGCTAGCAGTATCTAGATGTTCATTGTGTTTCACTGTTGCAGTCATCACTGTAGGGTTCTTCCTGCCGGCAGGCAGCCCTCGGTCAGCCAGAATCCCAAAGTTTGGGTCCGGCGTCGGCTGTGTACTCACCCTCCCTGACGTCAGTGCGCCAGGGGTACAAAGCTCCCAGCTGACGCCATGTTCTCCAGTCTTTCTTACTGCGTGGTGGAAGCACTTCGCAAGTGCCGGTCGGCTGACTCCTGTTATTTTTGGTGCTTCATTCCGAAGACATTCTTCTTTTCAAAGCTACGTACCCCGTTGGGGAAACTTTTTTCTTGCTCCAGACCGATGTCAGAAAAAGTTAATAATTGCATTTCATGTGGGAAGCAAATACCTCATAAGGATTTTCACTCTTACTGTATTCCTTGTCTAGGCCCTGACCACGATGTAGCTAGTTGTCGGTTTTGTGCTAGATTTAATCAATGTACTATTAAACGGCGATACGATTTTGCCTTTCATTACTTTGGGAGGCGATTTAATTATAACATGTCGTCGGACACGCTTCTGACTACCGGAGTTCATAAAAGCGCAAGGATAAGGATAGGCCTCAGAGGTCCAAATCAGACGACAGTTTGCAATCAGAGCCAGCTGCCAGTTCAGCCGTCATCAGTGAGGCGCTTTCGCAGCCCCTGTCATTGGCCATTACAGAACTGCTTGCCGAAACAGACTCCCACGAGGAGCCAACTAGGCCTTCGAATACTCCAGGTGCAGGACCTTTGGATAATGCTCCCTCGGATGAGTCCGGAGCCGCTGTGCAGGTACCGGCTTCCGAGGGGGTTTTCAGGCCTATGCAGCTTCAGGTAAAGGCAAAGACAAAGGCAAGGACTCCTTCTAAAACAAAGACTCAAGCCCAGGCCTCCTCTGATCCGGGACCTAAATCTCAAAAACAAATGCTTAAAGGACTTGCTAACTATGATTAGGGGTTCACGTCCCCCTCCAGACAAAAGGCCAAGACAAGAATTGGATTATGAATCCTCTGATCAGGCATCTATCTCTTCAGTGTCTTCCTCTGAACAGGATTATACTTTCCCTCCTTATGAGGATTCTGATGCTGAGGAATCCATTCCTTCAGCTTCTCCTCCTGAAGATTATTTTTTTTGGGAAACTTTACATGACATGAGGGAACATTTTCACTGGGAGGACAGGAGTATTCTGAATCTAAGAGGAGGCTTAGGGATTTCCTTTTTCTTCCCCAATACAGACCCCTGGCTATTCCTCCTATTTTGGATATTGTGGATGATGTCTTTTCTGAGTCTAATTTAACTCCCGACTCCTTTCCTCCGGCCCCTGCTAATCCTGATAGATATTACAGAGTCCCTGACTCCCACCAGTTTCTATTTAAAAATCCTACTGCTGATCCAGAAACCATTTCTCAGGGTCCTAAGGGTGTTAAGGCCACCACTGCTAAGAACCCTATTCCGTCAGATAAGGATTCTAGAGCTTTGGAGAGATGGGGCAAAAAAGTGTACACTTCTGCTACTTTATCTATTAGGGCTTTAAGTTGTCAATTTCATATGTTGAAATATCAGTAATACCTTTTTTTGTCTGTTATGAAACAAAAACTGTGCACCATTTCTGCATGTGCAGACAATAAGGAATTACAAGATTTGATGCATGCTACTGAGCAGGTGGGGAAACATACCTTACACTGTGGTTTTGATGCTTTGGAGGCCTCTTGCAGGGCAGCTGCCACTGGCATGGTCATTAGAAGGCATGCTTGGTTAAAGGAAAAAAATTTGCCTGATCAACTGAAAGCAAAATTACTGGATGGTCCTGTTCAACATAATGTTTTGTTTGGGTCTAAGGCTGAAGAGGTTATAAAGAAAATGGAGGATAAGGCAAAATCCATGCAAATGGTTAAGGATTTGTTACAAGTTCAGCCTCCTAGATTTAGCAGAAATTGGCCAGCTAAAAATTGGTCCTTTCCCAGCTTGGACAGGCCTCAAAGGGGTAGATATAGGCACCCCAGAGGGAGGGCCCAAGCACAGACCTCTTATAGACCTAGACAGTGGAGTGCTTCCACCCCTAGGGGTGGTGAAGGTAGGTCTCAACCTTATAGGAAACAGGCTCAATGACTCCCCCTGCATGGCTCCAGGAACCTCTCTCCTGGAAGCTCCTCTGGGAGGAAAACTTTCTCTTTTTCGCCGAAATTGGACTTACATAACCCAAGACAAGTGGGTTCTGGATGTAGTTTTAAGGGGTTACAAATTCCACTTTCACACCTTACCAAAACCAACCGGATGGCCAGACCTACCAAAAACTCAATGGGCAGAGGCATTAAAACAGGTGAGGTCCCTCATGGCTATGAGGGCCATAGAACTGGTTCCAAATTCAGAGATGGGACAAGGCTTTTATTCAAGACTCTTTCTAGTTCCCAGAAAGCAAAATACTTGGAGACCCATCCTGGATCTGTCAGTCTTAAATACTTTCCTGGAGATACCAAAGTTCAAGATGCTTACTCTGCAGCAGCTCCTGCCAATGTTGAGCAAAAATGCATGGATGGTGACATTGGATTTAAAGGAGGCTTACCTACACATTCCTATCAGATAGGAGTGCAGAAAATACCTCAGGTTCAAGGCAGGCTCGAAACATTACCAATTCTCTGCGCTGCCCTTTGGCTTGTCTACTGCACCCAAGGTCTTTACCAAGTGCCTGGCACCAGTAGTAGTTACTGCAGACTCAAGGGAATTCAAATTTACCCTTATCTGGATGACTGCCTTATTCAAGCAGACAGCAAGGACATTTTACTCCAGCACCTGGAATTTGTTCAGAATCTACTCAAGTACCTGGGATTCACTGTGAACGTAAAAAAGTCAAATTTGACACCCACTCAAGAGATATAACTTTCCTGGGTGCTCTTTTAAACACAACAACCCAGATGGCATTCCTGACATCAGAAAAACAACTACAGTTGGCTTCAACTTTCAAAAGCCTGGCACTGATGTCTCACCTAACTGCAAGGAAATTCCTGCAGGCTTTGGGTTACATGGCTTCCTGCATCCTACTCATACCATATGCAAGACTGCATATGAGGAAGATACAATGGTACCTAAAAAGCGTATGGTCCCAGCATTGTCACAGTCTGGAAACACTGATTGCTGTCTTGCCTTGCCTGTAAAAGGAATTCCATTGGTGGGCCATGGCATGTCTTCAAAACAAAGGGAAAGCCTTCAGTCTACCTCCAGCCTACCAAGTGATAACCACGGATGCCTCGGATTATGCATGGGGAGCCCACTTGCAGGGGAAAGGCCTGCAAGGTTTTTGGACAGAGGATCAGACACAACTTCATATCAATTTAAAAGAGATGTTAGCTGTGCAGAATGCCCTCTTGGCTTTCAGGGATCTTTTACAGCCAGGGTAGCTACTGATACGGACAGACAACACCACAGTTATGTGGTACATAAACAAGCAAGGGGGTTCACACTCCTACCCACTTTGCAGACTAGCCATGACTCTATGGAACATAGCACTAGCTTGCAAAGTGGACCTACAAGCTCAATTCCTGCCAGGGAAACAAAACACTCTGACAGACCGCCTGAGCAGGAACCTGTCAGACCCACACGAGTGGATGCTAGACACCCAAATATTCAAGATGATTACAGAAGCCTGGGGCTGCCCGGACATAGATCTATTTGCATCTCCCCACAACTACCAGTTACAGACTTTTTGCACAAGGACATATCACAAGCTAGCATGGAAAGTGGATGCTCTCTCATTCAGTTGGAGGAACCTCTCTGGGTATGCCTTTCCACCACTACCTCTTCTACCAAGGGTGTTATTAAAAATAAAACAGGACAAACCAAAGCTGATCTTACTAGCCCCAAATTCGTCTTGACAATTTTGGTACTCAACACTGATAAATCTATCTCAGGAACCTCCTTGGATTCTACCTCAGATTCCAAATCTTTTGTCTCAACATCAGGGCCAGGTCCTGCACTCTCATATCAAAACTCTCAGCCTGGCAGCCTGGCGTATTCAGGGTCTATGATTAATTCTACTCTTTCCAAACAGGTCATGGATGTTGTCTTAGAAGCCAGAAGGCCTAGCACTAGGAAATCTTATGAAGGTAAATGGAAGAGCTTTTGCACCTGGATGCATGCTTAGGAATCAGATCCTCACATTCCAAATATGCCATTGATTTTACATTACCTAACAGATATGTTGCATAAGGGTTTATCTTTTCCTCCATAAAAATACATGCCTCAGCTATCTCTGCACATTATAATACAGACCCTCCAATTTTTTCACATCCACTTCTGAAACAATATCTCAGAGGAGCAAAGAATTTAAGGCCCCCTAGGACACCACCCATTCCTGCCTGGGACCTCAATTATGTCCTGGAAAAACTTACTCTGCCTCCTTTTGAGCCAGCTGCCACATCTGATATAAAGTATTTATCATGGAAGACTGTTATCTTACTGGCTTTAACTTCAGCCAGGAGAGTCTCGGAGTTACAAGTGCTCATGGCTGTGGAACCTTACATTATTTTTCATCAAGACAAGCTTTCTTTGAGGACTAACCCTACTTTCATGCCTAAAGTGGTTTCTAAAGTGGCTTTAAACCAAACTATTCACCTGCCAACTTTTTTCTCTAATCCACAAAATAAGGGGGAGAGGATCTTGCATTCTTTGGACATGCACAGGCAGCTTCGCTTTTACCTGGACAGAACCAAGGATATCAGGAAAACTGAACAACTGTTTGTTTCTTATGCAGCAAATTCCCAAGGCAAAGCTATTTCAAAACAGACCATTTCTAATTGGATTGCTCATGGAATCAGATTTTGTTACTCTCATCATGGAAAGCAAATCCCAGGAAAAATTAGGACACACTCTACCAGAGCTACTGCTACTTCAGCTGCCTTTCTCAGGGGAGTTCCTACCAAAGATATTTTGGAAGCTGCAACTTGGAGTTCAGTGCATACTTTCTCTAAGCACTATAATCTCCCTCTTTATTCTAAGTCTAGGGCGGGCTTTGCTTCTGCAGTCCTACAAGGCCTTCTAGCCACCCCTTCTTCTCTATAACACCACCCCTTATCTCAGCTTTGGGATTCTACCCTACAGTGATGACTGCAACAGTGAAACACGATGAACATAGCACAGTTGTGTACACTTACCATAAATGTAGATGTTCGAGTGTCTTCAATGTTGCAGTCTGGGTTACCCACCCTCCTGTCCCCTCTTATACTTTTATTGGTGTGGTTCCCTGCTTCACCCTTCTTCTGAGGTGTATTTGCTACAGAGTATGGGGTTTGTTGTATGTTACATTTTTGTTTTACTTTTAGCCTTTACTTTTGGGCACCTGACATCTGGGGCAAGAAAAAGTGGAGAACATGGCGTCGGCTGGGAGCTTTGTACCCCTGGCACACTGACGTCAGGGAGGGTGAGTACACAGCCGACGCCGGACCCAGACTTTGGGATTCTGGTCAACCGAGGGCTGCCTGCCAGCAGGAAGAACCCTACAGTGATGACTGCAACAGTGAAGACACTCAAACATCTACGTTTATGGTAAGTGTACACAACTGTACTTTATACTAGCATATCAAAAAATGCACCGACTGTTTACCCTTAGAAAGGCTAGATGTAAATATTTGTGTAGGTGCAACAGCATAAGCAGCAACACTCTAAAGGTAAATGATAGCAGCTATTAGTGCACCACTCCAGTGCATGCATCTTTAAACTAGTAATAGTCCTACAATAAGAATTTATTAATTTCCAGAAACCTGCATAGTGATTGCAAGAACCAGTCAGGACGCCCATTGTAAACCCAGCATTATCCACAAGAATACATCTGGCTGACTGTTGATGTTAAAAACAAAAATTACAGATATTGTTTTATCTGGTCTTCTAAACTGAGAAAACAAAAATAGATATAAACGGGGTGGAAGTCAAATTTCTCCCTCCACATTAGCACACGGCAAACAATGGAAAAAAATAAAAATTAATATAAACAGACCTCCAGCACATCAAATGTCTGCAGGAATCGTCACATAAACATGTATGTGCATTCCTGAGTCCTTAAAGAAAAAAAAAAGTAGTACAAATGTCATTCATTATAACGCACTGTGCAAGTGTTGACACGTACATGTCCCAAGCGAGTGAAGCGTATTAAGAAACTGCATCCATTCCATGAAGGATGAAAGTCCACAGATTCATTGCCATTATGTCAAAACATAAAAACATATTTTTCTTAATTAATGGCATTACATTAAGTAACCAGTTGTATAATAGCAGTAATCCACTCCCGAGAATGGGTAATGAGTAGTTTGTGCCATCTGGGAGTAAATCCTGCATTATTCTTACACAGACATCGATTATTGCTTAAATAAATCTTTAGCCATAAGCATGTAAAACTAAATAAGGAAACTGTTTATTTAAACTATGTAATACTGAGCATTACAAATTGACATATTGTTTTGTTCATTGGCACTGAGGTAAGAAGTGTAAAGGTAATAGATGCTGGAATTATTTTTCTTTACCTTACCTTTTTCTTATTAATTAAAATAAGCTGACAAGAAGCTTGGTGTGAGTGTATCTGTACCTGCTGTTAGGGGTTAGAAGCGAAGTTTAGTCCTACCCTTCCCCAAAGAATTTACAACAGCTCACTTAATGAGAGATTTATTTTCTGGTTTTGTTTACTGACACTTATATAAGAAGTGTGAAGGCAGTAGGTGCTGGCATTTTGCTTTACTGAATTTTTTATTTCTTTTTATCTAAAAAAAGCTAACAAGGTGCTTAGGGTTATAACTATACCTAGTAGTTAGTGGTTCAATCCCATTCTTCCCCAAAGGATTTAAAACATATAACTTAACGAGAGGCTTCTTTTTGTTTTTTTGTTTAACAGCAATGTGGTAAGACATTTGAAGGTAGTAGGTGCATTTCAGTTTACCTTACTTTTTATTTCCTTTGTAACTAAAATAATCTTGAGGGGACCTATAAATGGTGTTAATGGCTAGAAACAAAGTTCAGTCCTGCCCTTCCCCAGAGGTTTTCAAACAACTCACTTGGTGATTGCGAGCTGAGTGGTCACGTGCTTCTATACAACATGGACACAAAGACATGTTGCTCATCCGTGCACATGTTAGGCGCTTTGGTCTGTAATAAAAATAAAGCTAGATAACTTTGTGGCTCGCTGCTTATGATGGTACAAAAAGGCCATTACTACTATTGATAAATGTTTGAGTGGTGAGAGTGGACAGAGGACTCTTATTCCCATAACAAGACTATAATAGCTGACTTTATGGAGAGTGTAGAGAATAACAATGTACAAAAGACCCTGATGATATAGAAAATGGTATAGAAACATTGGTACTTATGAACAAATACCAGTTAAAAGTTCTCAATTAAGGGTAAGTTAAAAAAGCTTGGATGGTAGGTTACTTCTACTAAAAGAATAATCATTGCAGATATTCATAATAGTATTACCCCTGCAACTGTTTAAAAAAGGAGGAGAATTTGTATAAAACAAAAGTTAGGAAAAGGCTACATACATGTGTTGAATGATTAAGAAGTGTAAGTTCAAATAATAATGTGGAAAACAAAGAGAAACAAGTAAATGAAACAGAAAGAAATAGTCAAGAACACATATTTGAGGAAATAATTATAGTTAAAAATATGATTCTATTCCAATATTTGAAATAAAAATTTGTGAAAATACAGAAAATTGTTATAGAGACATTGCTACCATAGGGGATACTGAACATAGTAATGATAGCATAAATCCAGCTGTACACCAGAAAATGGGTACTGGGGGCGGACAACAGAAAATGGTATTAGTGATGTAAGAATAGGTCAAAATAAGGTAAACAGTTGTGTAGTAACAGAAAACTAAGACATAACTAAAGTACAAAAACATATAATAAATAACAAAGGGAAATCTTTACATTCAGTATTAAGAGAAAAAAGGGAGGAAGCGACAGTTGAGGTAGCAAACAAATGTAAGAAATGAGTAATGAAAACATAGATGAGAGCATTGGTACTGCAGATAATGTAAATAAACTAACATGTTCTTCGTGTTTCACTGTTGCACTCATCACCTGTGGGTTATCCCTGCTCTGGTAGCCCTTGGCCAGCCCGAATACCAGAGTCAATGTTTTTCTGCATCGGCTTTTGTCACTTGCTGCCTGACGTCATGTCGTCAGGTGTATAAAGGAAGGTAGCCGACGCCATTACACCAGTGTTTTTTGCCGTGGAGCCCGTAGCAGAAGCAGTTCGCAAGTGTCCCTGTCAGTCGCTACCAGAATTTGAATTACAGCTGAAAATGTCTAAAGCTAAGTACCCCCTTGGGGATCCTTTTTTCTTGCACTAACCGATGTCCGAAAAAGTTAACAATTGTCTCGCCTGTGTAAAGCTAATACCACACTGAGACTTCCATTCATACTGCATCACTTGTTTAAGCCCAGACCACGACATCCTCCGTTGCCGGTTCTGTGCCCTCTTTAACGTGAGAACATTCGTCGTAGAGCTCTTATTGTAGCCAGGTATTTTCATCTTCTGTCTTTTAGCCAACAATCTGTAGACATTCTGAAAAAATGTAAGGATAAAGATAGAGACAGACCACACAAGGCTAAGCCTTCTGACGACTCTACGGCTAAGCAGGTTGTCAGTTCTCTGGAATTCAGTGAAGTGCCTTCACAGCCCCTGATGCTCAATTCGACTCCTTCGCAGGCCTCTACTGAGACCCTTTCGGAGTCCAGTATGCTGCAGAAATCTTCCTCATGTTCCCAGTGTTTCGTTGTCTCTGCCTTGGTTGGTTCCAGAGCCGCAACACGGGCACCGGCTTCCGAGGAGTTTTTTTGCACTACCGAATCTAGACAAAAAACAATGTCTTCTCCTCAGCTATCAGAGCACTCAACTGTCAGTTCCACATATTAAAATATCAACAACACACTTTGGAACTATTAAAACAAATTATTTCAACCTTTCCTGACTGTGCCAATTCAAAAGAGTTAGAAGATTTACTGCACTCTACTTGTCAAGTGGCTAAACACTCATTACACTGTGGATATGAAGCCCTAGAATCCTCAAGCAGGGCAGCAGTGTCAGGATCTGTCATTAGGGGACATGTATGGTTGAAGGAAAAACCTGTTCCTGATCATGTCAAATCTAAATTACTTGATGCACCTTTGGATAAGGACCGCTTGTTTGGAGTAAATGCAGAAGAGGTGCTTAAAAAGATGGAAGACAAAGCAAAATCTATGCTAACAGTAAAACATTTCCTTCAGGTACAACCTCCTAGGTTCAGCAGGAATTTTCCCTCAAAACACTGGTCCTTTTCTGCACCTAGCAGACAGGGGCAACTTAAGCCCCGCAGGGACAGACCACCCAGACTCCTATCCCAGGGACAGCAGAGAACCAAACAGTGGACCACTTCCACTCCAAAGGCAGGGAGTTCTAAGCCATCCCTCTATGACAAAACCTCTCAGTGACTCCCTCTCCCACGTCTTCCCTCTTTTCACTCACCAAAAACTAGGAGGAAGGCTCTCCCTCTGGAAAGAAAATTTGCTTTCTGTAACAAAGGACCAATGGGTCTTAAAGATCATTTTTCAGGGATACAAATTCTCCTTCAATGAACTCCCAATTCCAAGAGGGTACCCAGACTTACCTACAAATCAGTGGGCAGAGGCATTGAAACAAGTCCAAATTCTCATATCCCAAGGGGCAGTAGAACCTGTCCCCTCAGATCAAACAGGCAAAGGCTTTTATTCCAGACTATTCCTTGTTCCCAGAAAAGAGGGCACTTGGCACCCCATCCTGGATCTATCCATTCTGAACACCTTCCCGGTGGTCCCCAAATTCAAAATGCTAACTTTACAGCAGCTGTTGTATATGCAGACAAAAAATGCTTGGTTAGTTACCCTAGATCTAAAAGATGCCTGCCTCCACATCCCCATAAGGGAATCCTGCAGGAAATTCCTTCATTTCAGAGCAGGTTCACAATCTCTGTGCTACCCTTTGGCTTATCTACTGCTCCCAGGGTATTCACCAAATGCTTAGCCCCGGCCATAGCCTTTTGCAGACAGAAAAATATACAAATTTACCATTATCTGTATGACTGCCTCATTCAGGCAGATTGCAAAGAAAAGCTCCCCAAGGACCTCCTGTTTGTCAAAACCCTCCTAACCTCCTTAGGGTGCACCATCAATTAGAAGAAATCAAGGCAAACACCCTCTAGGAAGATCATTTTCTTGGGAGTACTGCTGGACACAGCATCCCAAATAGCCTTCCTATCCCCAGAAAAGCAGAGCTTCCTGACTCTCTATTTTACCCAGCTGGCTTCCAGAAGTCACCTGCTGCGAGAAAGTTCCTACAAGCCTTGGGGTACGTGGCATCTTGCATCCTTCTAATTCCTCTGGCCATTCTTCACATGAGAAAATTTCAATAGTACACAGGTGATGACTGCAACAGTGAATACACTCGAACATCTACATTTATGGTAAGTGTACACAACTGTACTTTATACTAGCATATCAAAAAACGCACTGACTGTTTACCCTTAGAAAGGCTAGATGTAAATATTTGTGTAGGTGCAACAGCATAAGCAGCAACGCTCTAAAGGTAAATGATAGCAGCTATTAGTGCACCACTCCAGTGCATGCATCTTTAAACTAGTAATATTCCTACAATAAGAATTTATTAATTTCCAGAAACCTGCATAGTAATTGCAAGAACCAGTCAGGACGCCCATTGTAAACCCAGCATTATCCACAAGAATACATCTGGCTGACAGTTGATGTTAAAAACAAAAATTACAGATATTGTTTTATCTGGTCTTCTAAACTGAGAAAACAAAAATAGATATAAACGGGGTGGAAGTCAAATTTCTCCCTCCACATTAGCACACAGGGCAAACAATGGAAAAAAATAAAAATTAATATAAACAGACCTTCAGCTGTTGGGCAAGATACAAATCCATCCACCCATTTAAAAAAACACATGGCCATTGTGGTACTGTTCCCATGAATAAGGAATTGTACTGCAGCAGTGATCCCTGTAATGAATGGTACTGTTCCCATGAATAAGGAATTAGAACAAGGAATTATCCTGCAGCAGTAATCCCTGTAATGAATGTTACTGTTCCCACGAATAAGGAATTATACTGCAGCAGTTATCCCTGTAGTGAATGGTACTGTTCCCACGAATAAGGAATTATACTGCAGCAGTGATCCCTGTAATGAATGAAGTACAATTGTGTAAATAACTCACCCTAACAATAGATATTTGATTGCAGGGATCACTGCTTCAGTAGAGGTTCCCTTCTTTAGACCTCCTGAGTCTCAACCCATTCCACTGGAAAGGTCATGGAGATTGGAGACCTTAAGTTCATCATAACACTTAGATAAATCTATGTAGCACTTTATTTTTCCAGGATAGGATACAAGAACTATTGTGAATGCTGTAATGCTGTATAACTGTCATACATATTTGTGTTTGTGTAATAGGTGCTGAACCCCCCACCACCAATTGAATAGTTGTGGGTCCTGATTGACAAAGGTCCTTGTGAATTTTACAGACCAAAGGTAGTAAGTGCCTCTAGCCAAGAAACACTGTTGTCACTCTTTCAGCAACAAAACAATCAAGTAATGGTCCGGCAGTTCCATATGTCAGATGAATGTCTGGATCACAAGAGGATGCAAGCTCATGGGGGAAGTCCAAGAAAGCTCTTGAAATCAAACTATAAACACAAAAACCTGCTTGCCACTATTTTTATGGATAAGGAGTTATTTGTGTTGTTATGGTGAATTACTAACACAGTTGCACTTTCTTTGATGGTGAATATACCCAAGTTGGATTTGTTGAGCCTTCTTAGTTAAGTGAAACCTTTTTGTTTTTTTTTGGTGATATTTTTTCAGATAAGATAGCTGTAGTCAACAGTTTACCTTTCCATAGCTTAAAGTGCCGTCTGAAGTGTTAAAAACTAAGTTGGACCTGCGTGGGACACACTATCCTGCACTGAAAGTGGGAGAGTTCCAGTTATATCAAAAAGGATGTTTCTGTGTAATTTGGTGGTATTGTGAAAGTTGTTTTTTGATCACTTGAGCTGACAAAACCTGTTACAATGAACTAGGCTTCCATCAGTAATCACATACCCTTAGAGGTGATAATGGTGTATGATGCAGAAGTGGAGGATGCTGACAGGTCATTTTGGAGAGCTGATGAATGCTGGCTACTTGTTACAGATCTAGTAGATGATGGTGGATTGTTGTGTAGAGCTAAAGGATGCACACTTTGTCTTCATGAAATGTTAGGGAATTGTAGCCGGTTGCTGTGAAGTACATGTGGATGCTGTTAGTTGTTGTGATGGGTTGATGTATGGTGTTTCTTTTTTTAGTAGTTTTTGGCCTCATCTCTTTATGATCATCAAGCCCTTTTTCTTGATAAGTTCGAACATCAGAAGATCGTAGGACATACAAGGATGTTAGACCAAAGGCCACATGTGCCTTGCCAATAACCACCCTCGGACTCTGCTAACCTTTTTAAAGAGGGCAAAACCTGTAAGTCCTGGAGTGTAGTTTAGAATATCCATCCAATTGTCTATGCTATGATTGAAGGCAGACAGGGAATCACGCTGCTTGACATTCAAGGGGAATGTATTCCAGAGCAAGTAAAGGTGCTAAGTGATGAACCTGTCTGTTCATTTAATTGTATTTATTCCCTGGTATAGATTCAGATCTCTTGTTCTAGTGTTGGCTGTACTGTTTAACACACCAAGAAATGTGAGGTCTAGGTAATGCAATCCTTGAGGGCATAGAAAGCAAGGCATAGGTCTCCCCTTAAGGGTCTGTATGACACAGAGTACAGTGAAAATGACTAGAACTTTTCCTGATAGCTAAGATCTGTGTAGCACAAGATTTTTTGTTAGGAATCTCTGCTATCTTTTGAGGTTTTCACATGTCTAGTGAAATAACTGGGTTGTATCATATTCAGTAGTGGATCTAACCAGGGCAGAGCACAGGGGAGCAATAACTTCCTATGTTTTGGAAGAGATGCCATGAATGATTAATTGTGATATATAGTAGGACATTCTGGCTACGAACACTATGTAGTGATCAAAGGAGAGACAGCCATCTACCCAGGTCTTTGATAAAATAGCTCATTGTAGAATGGGGTGTCATTCATGCAGTAGGTGGTAGAAATTTGTTGTTTTCCAAAGGAGATCATGTTGTATTTTTTAGCATTTAGTTTGAGCCCTGTCTCAGTGCACCATATGTTAAGGCATGATAACACTAATTGGAATGAATTTATATCATTTGTTGATTTGACAACTGCATCCAACTTGCAATCTTTGGCAAACTTAGTCAGCCAGAGATCCGTGTTGTCAGTCTTCATATTAGAGAAATAAATGCCAAAAAGGAAGGAAGCCCAATACAGACCTCTGAGGATGGCAACTGGTCACACTTTCCTCTACTGAAGAAGTTATCACCAAGCCTGCCAACATACGTTCTGTCCCTGAGATAATTTGCGATCCATTTTACCATGTAAGGATCTATGTTTAATGTTATTAGCTTGTTTATAACCCCATCATGTCATATGGTGCCAAATACTTTTATTAGATCCAGTGTCACCATTGTCCATGGCCTGCATGACCTTTTCGGAGAAGTTCACAAGATTTAGGACACGTGCCCTACCCTTAACAAATCCAGATTGTTGTTGGTTGAGCCTGATTAAAATCTTGATTTCTTGGTTTATTAGGTCATTGATGTATTCCTTGACTTTGTAGACAAAACTAGTTAGGCTAATGAGTCTGTAGTTGCTTGGATCAGTAGTAGATCCACCCTTATGAAGGGGTGTCATCTCCCATCGCAGTGCATCATTGATCATGAACATAACCAACAGTACAATTATGTTAAATAGTATAAGGAGGGGATCAGAATGGTCTTGTTTTTGACACTGTTTATAAGACAACCCAGAATATTGTTGAGACCCATTGAAGAACAGTTTTTGGTCTTGGATATATATATATATGGTCCTTGGAGTCAGTAGGGAGTGATTCCAGTATGTTTGGGGTGGGGATGATAGTTTCAGGGGAGAAATTTGCAGCCATTATGTTAGCAATGATTTTAGGATCTGAATAGCAGCTACAATTATCAATAAGTTCTGAGCATTGATGTGAGTTATTCCTTCATTTTCTAACAACAGCTGAAGAAAGGCTTAAAATCATCTTTAGCCTCAGGAGCAAGGCTACAGTCAAGGGAGGCTTTTACTGCTCTTAAGGGTGGCATTTATGGTGTTTTTCCTTTCCACACCCTCCTATCTGAAATTGCTAGGGTAACGAGTTTGCATTAGGGATGACTGCCATCATCCAGCAAAGTTAGGACTGTTTGTTAATGGTCTTTAGCACCATCTTTCCATTGATTTGCAAAGTTCAGCACAACTGTGATGTCAGGTTAGAGTGTGGGTATAATCTTTGGCTGCCTTGTACTCCTGAATTCCAGAGTATCTGGAATTGTACTTTTATGTTGTCACTGTCCTTCCCTTACCAGCACTGACCATCTTCAAAAGTCATCCTCGTGACGGTGCTTTTTTAATACTTGGGAGAAAAACCTCCAAGCTTTGTTATTGAAAACAATATCAACAAATTTCCATTTTAATTCACAGAATGAGTTCAGTACATAAACGTCAGCAGAACTACTTTTCCAGTGTCTTCCACAACACCTCCCTTGGTTCAGCTGTATAACTAGCTGGTCTGTGTAGTTGAGCGATGCTGGAGGGATAACAAATTCAATATCTATATGTATATATATATATATATATATATATATATATATATATATATATATATATATATATATACACAAACACACACATAGAGATTCCGTTTTTTAAAACCTATTGATGAGATGGTATGCTTTATTTCAACAGACATATCATTCTATAATTTTGGGATCATTTGAGTCACGTACATATAATTTTACTAGTTTTGGTCCTACTTATTTTAAAACATGTCTCATATATCTGGTTATTGAGAAATATGTTTAAGATCCAGTTCTTTTCTTAAGGCCAAGTGTTTCACCATTTTGTAAGCTAAACAAAATTTACTTCTTGCCTAGCTAAGATTGTATACAAATTAAGATATTTTAACGTATCTATATAAGAGAGAGAGAGACTTATAGCATTGATTCTCTTAGTATAATGTATTTGTACTCTTGGAAGGATTTTTAACTGTCTCTTTTAGACAGTGGTCATAAACTCATGTTGTAGTATGTGATAGGCCTTACTATTGACATGTCTAATGGATGCAGTTTTCTAAACACTTTAGCTGAAATCCATGTTTGGCGTAATTAATATATATATATGTATATATATATATATATGTATGTATGTATGTATATATATATATATATATATATATATATATATATATATATATATATGTGTGTGTGTGTGTGTATATGTGTGTGTGTGTGTGTGTGTGTGTGTGTGTGTGTGTGTGTGTGTGTGTGTGTGTGTGTGTGTGTGTGTGTGTGTGGAGTAATTTGGAACCCTAAGTTTGTATATATAAATATATAATGGAAACACTTTATAATGTAGCAGTACTTTTTTAATTTGTATCCTTGCATTTTTAGGGTATGTGTGGCTGCACATTTTGGAGAGGACTAAAAGATGATATATTATTCTATCAGCTAACTCAGCTTTTACATTCTTGCTAAACAAAGCCTCAGTTTGTGCTGATTTAGGACTGGATGAACTTGAAACGTTTGTGTCTCTACATGGATGAAGTAGATATTTTGTTAACTGCAGGGCTAATTCACACTTTTCAGTTTGTGCAAGGTGAGACTGGTTGTTCAGGTGTGTTAAGAATGGTTTTCTTTATGCAGTAGTTTGGTGGGCTGATGATTTTGGGGTTGAAATAGCTTTTTGCTTTAGTATGCAGTTAAGGGAAGCTGTTCATGTTGTCCTCCACTGGGCAGCTTGTCATTTGTTTGGGACTAAGGAAAATATTGAGTTTGTACTGATCCGTTACAAGTTTGGGGATACCCAAGACTGTAGTAGTCTGCTGAATTTGTGCAGGGCTAAACAACATTGTTAAAGCTGTGCAACATTTAGGCATTTTGAAGTTTGTTGGAGTTATACAGGCTGTATCTCTGTAGGATTATTCTGATACATTCATTTCAGTTATTGGGTTTGTTCAGGATTAAAGCAGCCGAGTTTGTGCAGCAGTCAGCAGTCTGTTATGTTTGCACAGGGATTTTGCTGGCTGTTGAATTTATGCTAGCTTGAGATGTGCTAGCAAAATTTACACAGCAATGAAAAAAATTTAACGCTTCATTTCTGTGCCTTAGGTTTGCATTTTACTATAGATTTATATACCAGACACTGTCAAATACATGCAGAGCTGGAGATGGAGGATTCTGAAAAGTATTATTAAGAACTCAGAATATATATATATATTTTTTTTTTTAATTTTTCAGGACTGTTATATGAAGGAATCTGTCATTCGTCCGGAGAACAATCAAGTCATCAATCTCACGACTCAATATGCCTGGTCAGGATGTCAGGTAAGTACTGACTTTACTGTAGTTTTATACAATATTTGTCACTGTAACAGGTTGATGGACAGGGCTGTCACCTTAATTAGAAACTGCAGCATTCTCCTGTAGATGGAAATTCCAGTCATTCCATATTTCACATTAGTTCTGCAGAACTTGTGCATGTGTGTGTGTATATATACATATATATATATATATATATATATATATATATATATATATATATATATATATGTATATATATATATTCTGCTTTAGGATTAAAAGCTGGCTTCATATTTTCCTAATGCCTTCCTACCAGCAGCTCATTGTCTACCTGGTAGTGCCTCCTGCCAGTTTTTAATCTTGGAGCCGAGCCTGGCTATTTTTTTTTTTTTTTTTTTGGAAAAGTAATGAGTTAGTAGATTTTAATAATTCCCTGCAGCATTGCACCATACTTTGTCAGAAATGTTGGGAGGGCAAATGGTTATAACTTAAGTAATGATTCTTTTGAGCTGGATGTAGGATCTGAGATGCCAAGACATAGTAAGCCCTTAACAAGTTTAAAAGTTTAATGATATTGGTTGCCAAAAAAGCAACTACTAGAAAATGGAATTCAAAATGTAGTCCATTTGTAATTGAAATACTGAAAGCACAAGAGGTAGAATCTTTAGAAAAGAAAATAATCAAATTATATGGAAATACACTAAATTTGTGGGAATAATGCATGAATAATAATGTTTAGTAGAAACACTAAAAATTAAGGGATGATAGGAAATGAACAATTTATGTAATGGAGTGAATTCAGCTGTTAAAAAGAACACTGCTTCAACATATCAATAGACATGATGTTCATCGTGTTACCCTGCTGCAGTCATCACACTTGGGTTATCCTGCCATCAGGTGGTCCCGCAGTTGGCCCGAATTCCAAAGTCTTGGTCCGGCGTCGGTTGCTGTCGCTTCTTCACTGAAGTCAGTGCACCAGGGGTATATAAGAAGCATCCGATGCCATTTTCTTCAGTCAATTCTTGCCGCACGGTGCCCAAAGCAGAAGCAGTTTGCAATTGCCGGTCGGCCGACACCTGAGATTTTCGAATCGAGTTTCAGTCCAAAGTCTTCAAAGCTAAGTACCCCGTTGGGGAACCTTTTCTTGCCTCAGTCCGATGTCAGAAAAAGTTAACAATTGCATTTCTTGTGGGATACAAATACCTCATAAGGACTTTCATTCTTATTGTATACCTTGCCTAGGCCCAGATCACGACGTCACTGGCTGTCGATTTTGTGCTAGTTTCAATAAGTGAACTATAAAGCGACGCTTTGATTTCTCACGACACTACTTCGGTAGGAAATTTAATTACACTATGCTGTCAGAGCAACCGACTACTGGCGTGCATAAAAAACGCAAAGATAAAGGCAGGCAGCCTAGATCCAAGCCAAACTCCGAGGCCTCGGCTGGGCCGATCGTCGGTCCTCCGGTTTTCAGTGAGGCGCCTACGCAGCCCCTGGCTACCGCAGAATCGGAACCCCAGACCGTTTTGGATTCTCTAGCAGAGAGTTCTAGGCCGACGCAGCCATTTTCTTTAGGCCCTACCGACGACATTGCAGAAGGAGAAGCCGGTGCTGTAGAAACACCTTCGGTTTCAGAAAGTGTCTTCATACCAACTACTCTCACCATAAAATCTTATGCTAAGCTTAAGACTCCTCTAAAACCAAAAAAGACTGCATTTCAGTGTCCAGTTCAAGGCCCCATGCCTAAGAAACAGATGCTTAAAATGGCTGAAGATTTGATTTCTTTAATCAGGGGTTCCCAGCCCCCCCCCCCGACAAAAGGCCTAGACAAGAGGAGGATTATGCCTCCTCTGATCAAGTGTCTATTTCCGCAGGCTCCTCTGAGGAACAGGATTACTCCTTTCCCCCTTTTGAAGATTCTGATGCTGAAGATTCCATTCCCTCAGCTTCTCCCCCTGAAGACTATTCCTTTCGGGAAACCTTACATTCCATGAGGGAACATTTCCACTGGGAAGGTCAGGACTACTCCGACTCAAAGAAAAGGCTCCGAGAGTTTCTTTTACTCCCCCAGCACAGACCACTTGCTATCCCCCCAGTTTTAGACATTGTGGATGATGTTTATTTAGAATCTAGTCTAAATCCAGATTCTCTGCCTCCTGCTCCAGCCAAACCAGATAGATACTATATAGTGCCTGACTCACACAAATTCCTTTTCAAAAGCCCTGTTGCTGATCCAGAGACTATCTCCCAGGGTCCCAAAGGGGCTAAGGCTTCTATGGCCAAAAATCCTGTACCATCTGAAAGGGACTCCAGAGCACTAGATAGGTGGGGGAAGAAGGTTTACACCTCAGCTACTCTGGCTATGAGAGCACTAAATTGTCAATTTCACATGCTTAAATACCAGCAATTCCTAATGTCTCAAATTAAACAAAAGATGAGCACGCACCCTCAACAGTCTGAATTCAAGGAAATGCAGGATCTGTTGCATGCGGCTGAACAGGTGGGCAAACATACTTTACAATGTGGATTTGATTCCTTGGAAGCTTCCTGTAGAGCAACTGTCACTGGGTCTGTTATACGTAGGCATGCTTGGTTAAAGGAACAAACTCTGTCTGATCATGTTAAAGCAAAGTTACATGATGCACCCTTACAGCAGGATGTCTTATTTGGGGTTAAAGCAGAAGTGGTTTTAAAGAAAATGGAGGATAAAGCAAAATCTATGCAGACGGTCAAAGATTTCTTACAGGTACAGCCCCCACGCTTTAGCAGAAATTGGCCAACAATAAATCGGTCCTTTCCAGCTTCTGACAGACCACAGAGGGGTAAATACAGGTGCCCAAGGGGCAGAGGACAAGCACAAATCCCTTACAAACCTCACCAATGGGGCACTGCAACACAGAAGGGAGGAGAAGACAGGTCCCAAACTAATAGAAGGCAAACACAATGACTCAAACCTCAAACTGCCAAGCAAAACTCTCTTGGCAGCTCCCTTGGGAGGAAAATTAGCACTTTTTGCAGAAAACTGGTGCATCGTCACAAAGGACAAATGGGTTCTAGACATTATTTTACAAGGATACAGATTCCATTTCCACACCTTGCCAAGGATAAAAGGCATGCCAAACCTGCCACAAAGTCAATGGGCAGAGGCACAAAAACAAATTGCAGCTCTCATGGACATGAGAGCCATTCAACTGGTACCTACACAGGAGCAAGGCCAAGGATTTTACTCAAGGCTCTTTCTAGTCCCCAGAAAGGACAATGCTTGGAGACCCATTCTGGACCTTTCAGTTCTAAACACCTTCTTGCAAGTACCCAAATTGAAAATGCTAACACTACAGCAGCTTCTTCCCATGTTGGGCAAGAAAGCTTGGCTAGTAACGTTGGACCTCAAGGAGGCATACCTGCATGTCCCTATCAGACAAAATTGCAGAAGATACCTCTGCTTCATTGCAGGTTCAACCCACTACCAATTCTCTCCACTACCCTTTGGCTTATCTACTGCGCCCAGGGTCTTCACAAAATGCCTGGCACCAGTAATTGCATACTGCAGACAAAGAGGAATTCAAATATATCCATACCTGGACGACTGCCTCATCCAAGCAGAAAGCAAGGACACTCTCTTACATCATCTGGCTTTTGTAAAACACCTTCTAAGTTGCCTAGGGTACACAGTAAACGAAAAGAAATCAAAACTAGTGCCCTCACAAAATATGACATTCCTGGGTGCCAGCTTGAATACAACGGCCCAGATGGCTTACCTGATGCCAGACAAACAACTACAGCTAACTCAATACTTCAAAACAATGGCAACAAAGACCCAACTCCCTGCAAGAAAAATTCTGCAGGCCCTGGGCTTCATGGCATCTTGCATACTACTAATACCATTTGCAAAACTGCATATGAGGAAATTACAATGGTACCTAAAAAGCGTATGGAATCAACACAGCCACAGCTTGGAAACAATGATACCTCTCATTCCCTGCCTTCAACAGGAGTTTCTATGGTGGTCGCAGGCATGTCACCTCAACAAGGGTCAGCCTTTCACCTTACCCCCGGCCAGGCAAACTATGACAACCAATGCATCGGACTATGCCTGGGGGGCACACATGGCAGGACGGTGCGTTCAAGGCATATGGACTGCAGATCAAAGAAATTTGCACATCAGTCAAAAAGAAATGCTAGCTGTACAGAATTCCCTGACAGCCTTCAAGGACCTCTTACATCCAGGACAGCTTATAATAAGGACAGTCAACACCACAGTAATGTGGTACATAAACAAACAAGGGGGTACACACTCCTACCCTCTATGCAGGCAAGCAATGACCTTGTGGAACACAGCACTGGCTTACCAAGTACAATTACAAGCTCAATTCCTGCCAGGAAAAAAGAACACATTGGCAGACGACCTAAGCAGAAACATCATGGATCCCCACGAGTGGAAACTAGATCCACAAGTATTTGCAATGATAACTAAAAAATGGGGACACCTAGACATAGACCTGTTTGCCAGCCCCCAAAACTATCAGCTAACAAAATTTTGCACAAGGACATTTCACCATCAAGCTTGGAAAGTGGATGCACTCTCATTCAGTTGGAAAATGCTGTCAGTATGTGCCTTCCCTCCATTGCCCCTTCTCACAAAGGTGTTGCTGAAAGTCAGGATGGAGAGACCACGAATGATACTCATTGCCCCAGACTGGCCACACCAGCACTGGTGCCCACTATTAAGGAATATGGCCCAGGGCCCACCATGGATTTTACCACAAATTTGTCATCTGCTCACACAGCAAGACAGTCAGATTCTACACAGCCAGCTCAAAACCTTAAATTTGGCTGCATGGCAAATCTCCTAAGCAACCAGCCAGCTCCTCTTTCACAAGCTGTTATGGGTGTTATTCTGGAGGCCAGGAGCCCCAGCACCAGGAAAGCCTACTCAGACACATGGAAAAGGTTTTGCGCCTGGAACCAAGCTAAAGGCCAAAATACCCTTCTGCCGGACATACCTGAGATTCTACAATATTTAACTGAGATGTTACACAAAGGACTTTCTTTTTCATCTATTAAAATCCACGCCTCAGCTATTTCAGCTCACTACAACATGGATCCTCCCTTATTTTCACATCCACTTCTAAGGCAGTTTCTCAGAGGGGCCATAAACATTAGGCCTCCCAGGAGAGCACTAACACCAACTTGGGACCTCAATTTTGTTCTAGAAAAACTTACTCTACCTCCTTTTGAGCCAGCTTTCTCAGCTGACTTAGTTTGTATCATGGAAGACTGCCCTGCTGCTAGCAATTACTTCAGCCAGAAGAGCCTCAGAGCTTCAGGCGCTTATGGCGGTAGAGCCTTTCCTCATTTTTCATCAAGACAGAGTTTCTCTATGAACTAACCCCTCCTTTATGCCTAAGGTGGTATCCAGTGTGGCTCTAAATCAAACCATCCATTTACCCACCTTCTTTCCAAATCCGCAGAACAAAGGAGAAAGACTCCTGCATTCCTTGGACATTCACAGGCAGCCACGTTACTACTTGGATAAAATTAAGGTTTTCAGAAAATCTGACCAGCTTTTTGTATCCTATGCTACAGCATCACAAGGAAAGGCCATTTCAAAACAGACCATTTCCAAATAGATAGGACATTGCATACGTTTTTGCTACACCCACCATGGAAAACCAGTTCCTGCTAGCATTAGGCCCCACTCCACTAGGGCAGCAGCCGGAGTTCAGTACACACCTTCACCAAACACTATCACTTACCACTTTACTCTAAGACCAGAGCTGGCTTCGCCCCTGCAGTTTTGTAGGGCCTTCTATCTCCTCTAACCCTGTTTGACTCCACCTCCCATCCTTAGCTTTGGGATTCTACCCATTGTGATGACTGCAGCAGGGTAACACGATGAGCATAGTACAGTTTTGTACCTACCATAAATGTAGATGTTCAAGTGTATACCCTGCTGCAGTCCAGGTTACCCTCCCTCCATCCCCTCTGAACTAGCTGAACTTATCTCTACCACTCTATCCTGTGCTACCTCTGTGGTGTATTTGCTTGTGCCTAAGGGTATTGTTTTATTTTTATATAGCTATATGTATTTATATATATATATATATATATATATATATATATATATATATATATATATATATATATTGCCTACCTATTGGGGGCACCTGACATCTGGGGAAAGAAAAACTGAAGAAAATGGCGTTGGATGCCTCTTATATACCCCTGGCGCACTGACATCAGGGAAGAAGCGACAGCAACCGACACCGGACCAAGACTTTGGAATTCGGGCCGACTGCGGGACCGCCTGACGGCAGGATAACCCAAGTGTGATGACTGCAGCAGGGTATACACTCGAACATCTACATTTATGATAGGTACAAAACTGTACTTTATGGCTTATTTTCTTTTCTTACTGTATGTGTACATCATTATTTTAAATGTCATGTTTAAAGAAAATGTTTCAATAATAACACACATAACAAGCTACTTGGAATTGGCTTTCTTAACTAGAGCAACCCACAACTTATTCAGGAAAAATAAAACAAAAAGTCAAGATTACAGAAGGTCTTTATTTGGAAGCTTGAGAGCTGTATAACTACTGTGTCAGAGAGTGTGATACTGCAAAATAATTTAACTGAAAACCTCTTTTAGCTATAGGTTCTATACTTTTCTCCACCATTATAAGACTGTGGAGTTGGTATATATAAGTTTGGGTGCAGGGTAGCTTGACCCTCTACTAAAAACAACTACTTTTAGATTTACTTAAAGTGATTTTCAAAGGTCAAGTTTTATGGTAGCATCACTTGCTTAAATGTCCTTCTGAGAGTCAACATAAATCCTTTTAGCCCCAGAAATATATGCCCATGATAGCATTCTGGGAGCCTTAAATTTAACAGCTACGTCTCCATATTTTGGGACTCACTAAAAAAAAGATGGCACCTGGATCTCCTGATGTAGAACAACGTCAGACATGACTTTGGAAATATAGGACAAAGTGGTAAACAATGCCATCCTGTCCTTATGAGAAATGTACACTATGGTAGGCACATCAGTGCCTTAAATTCAGAAAGTCTTGTGGCCAAGGAAGCTGTCAAGAAGAGGATTATCTGCAAGGCAAGAGTTTTAACTAACCAGAGCAAACGTCCTTAAAAGTCAGTTTGATCAACTGTTCTAAAAGACTATTCAAGTTGTATGCTGGAGGGATAACCTTTGTAGGAGGTTTCAGATGCAGGATACCTTTTATCCAAACTGTAAAATATGGGTTTAGATGCTTAGGAAGGTTTCTATGAGAGGCAAGTTGACAAAGCTGGGCAGTGTGTCAAAAAAAAAAATAATAATACAGGCCTGACAGTCGGGAATAGGTAAGGACTAAGGGCAGATTTTGCAAAAGGTGAACAATACTTTGCTGTGTCCACTGTGAAAACCTCTTCCATTTTTGGCAAGTAAGATTTCATGGGTGTAATCTTTGGAGCATCCAATTTAATGTGCACCATTATAGAAGAAAACAGTTTCTTAATAGGTACAGTTACCTCCAAAATCCTTGGGTAGAGATCTCTGAACTTAAAAGACTTCACATGCTACCTCGGGTTTCACTTGAGCTAAAAATCTTGTTTGCTCAATCAAGCAAAATGTACCTGCTTTGCATGAGTTTACATAACATAATACAACAATTATCTCTCCTCTACAATATGTCCTACACTAATATCCACTGATTTTGCTTTCTTCTATATGCCAGTCCTATTTATCTTGTCTCTAGCAACCTAAAGGTGAAGCTAATTTGTAGCACATTGTTTAGTATTATCTTACCATCTAATTACACTCGTATTTGTTAATGCTTGTATGCTGCTGTCTGGGACTCTACAGACCACTTTTGTATTCTTTGCTTATCACCAACCTTTGTTTTTATGTCACTGTCACTTCATTTGTGAATGTGCTTTTTCATAATTTGGAACTATGGTTATTTAATTGATCCCAGCCTGATCGTAACTGATCAGTGCTCTACCCCGATAAACAAAGAAAGAAAGAAAAAAAAAGTGTACCTTAAGCCATACTGTTGGAAATGGGAAACCTTCAGCAAATTAAAAGATAAAGCACAAAATGTGTTCCAAACATCCTGCTAAGTGAAGACTTTTGAAAGAAAAAGTGGAGAACCACTCATTGTTGTTGCAGCAGTACATGTTATATGAGTAGAAAGAGCTGAAGCCATCTTGTACTCTCTGACAGAAATGAGAGCTATGGCTGTCTTGGTCTGCAGGCGTCTACCAGAATCAGCTTGGTTTTCTCCATTTTTAAGTACAGTAGTACCTTCTAAATGTGATAATTGTGAGAAAATACTTATATGCTGCTCTTTGGGACTCTGCAGACCAGAATTAGAAGAAAAAGTATCTGAGTTTATCTGCCACTCCTGATTCAGAAATACCACTCACCTGAAGCACCTGCTAGGACACTTTAGTCCCATTAGCTGCACTGCCCTAAGATGAAGAGTAAGGAATGAGCCAGTTATCACATTTACATGATGATATGAGTGAGGACAATATTGTTTCTTTATCATGAAACTGATATGCACAGCTTGTAAATAAAGGGATTGTGTCTAGATCTAGTGATGTTATTGTCCCACTTCACTCAGCCCTCATTAGGCAGATCATTGAATATAATGCCCCCTTTGGCATGTATCTGTCCAGAAACATGCAACAACTGGATTGCCCACAGAGATACCATACTAAAAGGATACAATGCCTAAACAATGCGTCTTACATGGACTGACTGAAAGCCCTATCCCTGTACTTGGTATTCTATAGACTGCTAACAGGTGGCCTGTGTCTGGATATAAGCATTCTCAGACCCATTACCAATAGACTTACTGCACATCAGAAAGTCAAATGGTATCAGAAGTACTCAGTCTGGGGATCTAAACTTCTTCAACATGAATGGAATGGTTTGGAGGGCAGGTTTATCTCACAGAGCATGCCACTGCTCTGGAGTAGACTCCCCATCCATGTAGAACAAAGCTCATCCCTGTCCGTATTCAAGTGCAACTTGGATCTATAAATGGAAAATAAAAATGTACCCCAGGACTGCCCCCTGTACTTCTAATGGACAAAGGCAGCTCCTAAATCCTTTGTCCCCATGCAGGGATCCCCTCAAATTATCTATTGTATGATCCCAGTTATTCTCACTACTCACAAAGAGAGCATTTGGGAAGGACAACCCCTGTAGCCTTTTAATCCTGCTCTGTTCCCTCCCTCAAAAAAAAATTAAATATATAACATATTTTATTCAGCTGCTCTTACTGTAACTGTCTTAGTTGCTGTTCTGCATGCTGTTATCTGTTCAGTCACTCTTACTCTACACTTATTACTGCTTGTTAGTAGCCTTCTAATTTACTGCCTTCTGCACTTGTTTTTTAGTCATTTGTTAATTTAATTGCATTTATTTAAACTGTATTTGCCGTAATATTGCTACACACTCACATGTGCTAGCCTGCACTGAAATTTGAATTGTATTTACTGCTGTTTTAGCTGCTTTTCTGTAAAAAAAAAAATCTAAGCTTGTTTCCTGCCTTTCCTGTAATTAGTCTAGTCCAGATACAGACTTGCAGTATCCAGGACTGTTGGTAAGCTTCTGAGCCCCCCAAGCCTTTCTGTGTTGGAGGGAAGCCTTCTAACTTATCAGTGGGAGTGGTAAGCACTAGGTAGCCTATCTACCATGGGAAGACTGGGTTTTGGCCCAGAAATTGTAGTTCATTGGCCGTTTGGGCAGTTTTTCCATCTCTTTCTACTTTCTGGTTCAAAAGCCCGTGTTTGAGTTTGGTCCCCACCTTTCCTGTAACTAGTGTAGTCCAGGTACAGACTTGTTGTATCCAGGACTGTTGATAAGCTTCTGAGCCCCCCCAAGCCTTTCTGTGTTGGAGGGAAGCCTTCTAGCTTATCAGTGGGAGTGATAAGCACTAGGTAGCCTATCTACTATGGGAAGAGTGGGTTTTGGCCCAGTATTTGTAGTTCATTGGCTGTTTGGGCAGTTTTTCCATCTCTTTCTACTTTCTGGTTTAAAAGCCCGTGTTTGCGTTTGGTCCTCGCCTTTCCTGTAACTAATGTAGTCCAGGTACAGATTTGCTGTATCCAGGACTGTTGGTAAGCTTCTGAGCCCCCTAAGCCCTTCTGTGTTGGAGGGAAGCCTTCTAGCTTATCAGTGAGAGTGGTAAGCACTAGGTTGCCTATCTACCACAGGAGGAGTGGTTTCTGGCCCAGAAATTATAGATGTCATGTAGTCCTATCTCGCCTACATTCTTCACCTGTGGGTTCGGAGCCGAATATCGGCTCTGACTCTGCCTATTTACTAGCTCGAAAGTCTTTGATTGGCTGGGCTAAGATGGTATCCCACAATACACTGCTCCACATCCCCAGATCTCGTTTGCCACTTGTAGAGCTCGGACATGGTCTCGACTTGGCTGTGGCTAAGTATTGCTAAAAACTTTTTTCCTTTGAAAACTTTTTTGCTGATTGTTATTATCCAAATAAAGCTTCTTCTTAGCTATTGTTGCTGCGTTAGTGTCTTGTGAGTTGTGAGTATTTTTCTGTGTTGTGGTATCCCTAACTTCCCTTGGGCTAGGCCCGTTTCAGTTAGAGGACCTAGTCCTCCGTTGTGGTGTTTGTCTGACTGTCATTTGGTGTGTTGTAGTTTTGTTAAGTGGAGAACCGTTTTAGTTAGAGGTTCTCCTCTGTGCCTGCTTTGTTTGTTGTGCTTGTGTGGACTCGCAGTTTCTGTGTTAGCGGTTTCCCGCCTTTTGTCAGTAGCGGCTGCTACGGTTGTTGCCTTAAAATGTCTAAGGAGCAGAAAGAGCATAAGCCCTCGGGCTTTAAAAAGTGTACGCAGTGTGCTTATAAGATGTCCATCACAGATGGACACTCGGTCTGTGTTTACTGTCTTGGAGCCATCCACCTTCAGGAGTCGTACAGTTTCTGCCACGCCTTTAGTCCTCGGGTGTTCCAAGAGAGGAAAAACAAATTAATCCTAAAGGGACTGCTAAAACCGTCTTTTCAGGAGGATTTAGGTTCGGCTCCCAGTCGAAGTCTAAATCCTCAAAATCCATGAAAAGGTCTCCGGCTCCACCTGTTGATTCGGAGCCACCTTCCAAAATCATGATTATTGAGTCTGCTTCCTCAACTCCACCGTCATCGGGACCGCAGGAGGTAGCTGTGTCTAGCGAGTCTGCTTCCGCTCCGATCATACTGGAACCAATTCGGATCCGGTCGCCAAGTTTGAGGCAGTTTTCTCCAGATAGGAGGTCTAGGTCTCCATCCATCTCCTCAAAGTCCTCCAGGTTTTCCGATTTGGATGTAGATAGGGTGATGCAGAGGCTCCTACAGTCGCCGGTGTTGGCCAAACTTTTCTCGGCTCCTACCCAGTCGGCTCCGGAGCCGGCTCCTAAGGTTATTTCTGCTATTCCTCCTCTGAGCGCATCCTTGTCATCGGAGCCAGTAAGCTCCACTCCGAGGGATGTTCTGCATAGGCTCCGATCCCGCAGCGGGGTTTATTGGTGCCCGAATCGGCTCCGACCTTGTCAGCTCTATCCACAGGGTTGGAGACTCGGGTCTCCTCAGTCGGCCTGAGGGGGATGCCTCGGACCACCCTTCGGTTCTGAACCTCCCTCTTGGTGCCTCGACTGCGGGGACACTGGTCCCGGTCATGGCCTTGGGGGGCGATTGGTACTCCGATTCGTGAGGTCCCACCTTCTAGGCTATGCGGAGCACGCTGGCTAGGTCAGCTATTTCTCTCTGATTGGTTCTACCCTCCCCCACAACACCGGCAAGAGCTTCTGACACCCACCTATCTTTGGACAACAGAGCGCCAGGGCCTAAGGATACCCCCACGAGTGGTCCCCTTCTTTCTGAGGGGCCCTCAGAGCCTATGCCTGAGGAACCCACCAGAATGAAATTGTGCAAGAGGAAGCTCATAGACTCCCAGGACGAGTCCCTCACTTCCGATACTGACCTCGAGGAATCGGGGGGGGGCCCCCAAGTCTTCCTCTGAGGACATTTTGTTCTCTGATATATTGGAGATCCTGAAACAAAGAGGAGACTGGTTCTCCAAAACCCCCTCTGAGGAGGAGTCAGTATTCCTTAAGGCTTTTGGCGCTCAGCCCTTCGCCTGCTGGGTGTCTCCACCCTTCGATGAGCTCCTTGACCTTAATTGTCGAAGGGTGTGGGAGAGTCCTGACTCGGTGGAGCCTGTTCCTCGACGCCCCAACAAATTTTTGTCCGCTCCCCAAGGAAAAGAATTTTTAACAGAGGGAGTCCCGGTAGATGCTATGGTGGTGGCGGCAGCCACCCAGAAGGAAGTTGCTGAGTCTTCCTCTTCGGTCCATCCTCCTAACAAGGAGTCTAGGACTATGGACCGGTACGGGAAGCATACCCTTTCTTCAGCTACCTTTACCTTGCGGTCGCTGAATTATTTGTCTCATTTCACGCGGCTCCAGAGAGATCTCCTTAAGGAGTTAGGAGATACTCTAGCGGGTAACGTACCTGAGGTGGTGGCCCAGACTGTCAACGCTCAGCTCTCTATCCTCAACTCCATTGCTAACTTGTCCATGTGACTTATTTCGTATGCGGCCGAGGGAGTGAGTAGGGTGGCTAGCTCAGGGATGGCCCTTAGGAGGCAAGCCTAGCTACACCTGTGTCACTTTGCGGAGGCCTTTAAGTCTTCCTTCACTAATGCCCCCTTTGATGGTTCCTCCTTGTTCGGGACCAAAGTGAAAGACACCCTCACCAGGTGCGAGCAAGAGGGAAAGACCTTGTCTGCCATAAGGGTCTGTTTTTCCCTCCCATCGAGACCTTATCCCAAGGCTCAGTGAGGGGGAAAGATGTGGTTCAAGAAATCACAAAAGCCTTTTCCTGCCGCACAAGGTGAGACCCCCTCCCGAGGCAGGGGAGGGGGGTTGTATTCAGGAAGACGTCACCCCAGAGGCAGAGGGGGCCCCCGCAATTCTGGGGACCGCAATTCCTTTCATGGTTCCCCATACTCTCATTCCTGAGGGTGTGCCCGACTGTGCTTCTCCAGAGCCAGTCGGGGGTCGAATTTCCCGGTATCCGGAATCCTGGGTCAACATCACCCAGGACCGATGGATATTACGGATAATCGCCGGAGGTTACACCATCCCATTCTACTCCGCACCCCCTCCCATCAAACGGATCCCAGACATTCCACCCAGTCAAAGGGATCAAGCACCATCAGAGGTTTCTCAGCTGTTGGAAAAATGAGTCATCCAACCAGTCCCCCCAGACCAGATCGGATTAGGTACTTACTCAAGATTCTTTTTGGTGCCAAAAAGAACAGGGGAACCTGAGACCCATTTTGGATCTCAGCCAACTCAATCATTATGTACGAAAGTCCAAATTCCGGATGGTCACACTACAATCGATTCTCCCATTGTTGGGAAAAGAAGTATGGATGTGCTCCATCGACCTGAAGGATGCTTACTACCACATCAAAATGGACAGAGCATCCAGATGTCATCTACGCTTCCGGCTGGGAGCCAGGTTTTTCCAGTTTCGAGCCCTGCCCTTTGGTCTCACCACATCCCCCAGGGTGTTCACCAAGTGCATGGCAGTGGTAACGGCTCACTTGAGACGTCAAGGATTCCAGGTGTTTCCATACCTGGATGACTGGCTCCTCTCTGCCCCCACCAAGCATCTACTTCTTCAAAACAGAGATACTACCATCAATCTATGTCACCAGTTAGGCATTACAATAAACTGGAAAAAATCTGCCTTGCTACTCTCACAGCGTGTCTCATTTATAGGAGCAGAGTTGGACACTATTCGATTGAGGGCATTCCTACCACTGAGGAGGATCACGGGGTTACAACAACAGGTTCGTACGATGATGCCTCTGAGATGTGTGAAGGCAATGCTAGTTCTTCAGTTACTGGGGACAATGGCGTCTACTATCATGATGGTCCCGTTAGCGAGGTTACATATGAGAATCCTGCTTCTATTTGCCCAATGGTCCTTTCAAAGACTACCACTATCCCATCCAATCTTAATCACAGGCAGATGCAAGCAGGACCTCAGTTGGTGGCTATGCACCAACAACTTAAATGTAGGAAAACCGTTTGTACCACCCAACCCGGTAGCCACAGTGACCACGGACGCCTCCCAGATAGGGTGGGGAGGGCATTATCTCAGCAGGATGGTCGAAGGCACGTAGCAGGAGCACGAGACAGACTTGCACGTAAGTGTCCTGGAGATGAGGGCAGTGCTTTTTGCGTTGCAGGCACTTCAGGATGTCCTCCCTCTAAGGACTATTGCAATATACTCAGGCAACATGTCAGTAGTGTGGTATCTCGACAAACAAGGAGGAACCAGATCTTACCCTCTGTGCAGGGAGGCCATGAGAGTGTGGAATTGGGCAATAGCTTCCCAACGGCCCTTGGTGGCAATGCACATCCCGGGGAAAACCAATGTGATTGCAGACAGGCTAAGCAGGGCGATCCTCATGCCCTACGAGTGGTCCCTGAACCGCCAGGTGGCGGAAAGCATATTCAGCAGATGGGGTCAGCCTTGTTGCGATCTGTTTGCCAGTCCCCTCAATGCGAAATTCAGCTGCTACTTCACGCTGATCCCCCCAGCGGGGGGAGTTTCCAAGGGACGCTGTTGTGCACAACTGGCCCTTGGGTCTACTTTATGCTTTCCCTCCGTTTCCCCTTATCTCAAGGGTGATTCAGAACTATCCTTGGGAAGCAGGTTGATTCTGATCATACCACACAGGCCTCGTGAAGTATGGTTCCCCTTCCTTCAACCTTACATTGTGGATACTCCTTGGATTCTGGACCCTCATCCGGACTTGCTGACACATATGTCGGGACAGTTCCACCCCTCACTGGGGACCCTCTGGCTGACTGCCTGGCTACTCCACTTCCATCCGTAGTCAGATGTCATGATTTTTCTCCAGACGTGGTCTATATTCTTTCGTCCTCCCATAAACCATCCACTAGGAAGATCTACTCTAGTAAGTGGAAAAGGTTCTCGATATGGGCCCAGTCCAAAGGTATTGACCCCTACACAGCCCCCATCGATTCGGTTTTGGAATTTCTGTCTGCTTTGTTCTACCAAGAGTCTGCCTCAGCTACCATCAAAGTTCAGCTGGCGGCTATTTCAAATTTTCATGTAGCTTATGAACCTAGCTTAATGGCACACAGGCTGTGTAAAGCATTCTTGAAAGTCACTCTTCTGCTTCGTCCCCCTGTATCTCAATCTGTTATGCCCTGGGACCTCAATTTCGTTCTGCAGGCTCTCACTCTCCCACCCTTCGAACCTGCGGCCTCCTGCAGCTTAAAATTTCTTACTTGGAAATCTGCCTTTTTGATAGCTATCACCTCAGCTAGATGAGTCTCAGAAATCCAGGCCCTATCAGTCAAGCCCCCATATTTGATATTCCATAAAGATAGTCTCTCTAAGACCAAACCCATCCTTTCTTCCCAAGGTGGCTTCCTTATCTAATATTAATCAGTCCATTGAACTGCCGGTCTTCTTCCCCAATTTTTCCAACAAGGCAGAGTACCAGTTTCATCTGTTGGATGTTCATAGACAACTACGCTTTTATCTACATAGGACAAAAGATTGGCGGAAGTCAGACCAGCTCTTCGTTTCATTTTCAGAGAATCGCTTGGGGTCTGCAGTTTCCAAGGTCACCATCTCTAGGTGGATAGCTGGTTGCGTCTCCTTTATTTATCAGGCAGGGGGAAAGAGTCTGCCCTTTCCAGTCAGAGTGCATTCTACAAGAGCTGTTTCCACATCCACAGCCTTTCAGGGTAGGTTATCGATGGATGATATATGTGCAGCTGCAAAGTGGGCTTCTCCTCACATGTTTGTCTCCCATTACAAATTGGATGTGGTGTCCAGGGTCAGATCATCTTTTGGCTCCACAGTGCTCAGGAGTATTTTCCATTGAGCCACCCAGGAAGTAGGTGCTAGGGACACTTCCCCACAGGTGAAGAATGTAGGCGAGATAGGACTACATGACATCAGTAAGTTATGTACTCACCATAATGTTAGATGTATGTAGTCCATCTCGCCTCACATTCTTCATTACCCCCCCCCCACCGTCCCCCAGGCCTGGAGGATTTGGAGGAACAATATGTCCTTCTTGTATTGCAGAGTCCCTTTGGATAATTTGTTGGACCTCTTTGTTAAGGATGTGTGTGTGTTTGGGTGAGGCATCCTGTACTTCTGTTGGCAGCCAACTAGATCTGGGGATGTGGAGCAGTGTATTGTGGGATACCATCTTAGCCCAGCCAATCAAAGACTTTTGAGCTAGTAAATAGGCAGAGTCAGCTCCGAACCCACAGGTGAAGAATGTGAGGTGAGATGGACTACATACATCTAACGTTATGGTGAGTACATAACTTACTGTTCATTGCCCTTTTCGGAAGCTTTTCCATCTCTTTCAACCTTCTGATTTATATGCCTGTGTTTGCACTTGTTTCCTGCCTTTCCTGTTACTAGTCTAGTCCAGGTACAAATTTGCTGTATCCAGGACTCTTTCTAAGCTTCTGAGCCCCCAAGCCTTTCCGTGTTGGAGGGAAGCCTTCTAGCTTATCAGTGGGAATGGTAAGCAGTAAGTAGCCTGTCTACCACAAGAGGAGTGGTTCTTGGCCCAGAAATTGTAGTTTATTGACCATTTGGACAGTTTGTCCATCTCTTTCAACTTTCTGGTTTAAAATACCACATCTGTGCTTGTTTCCCATCTTTCCTGTAACTAACCTACTGGGAACCACTAGAAAGCCTTAAACTGACACAAGCCTTCTAGCTTAGAAGAGAGACTTTGGAGTGATTAAGTATCAGTTTGCTGTACCTTCTTGCTATACTTAACTGTTTTCCACCTAAACGCTGATTTTCCAGCGTTTATTGTGATTCAAAAGCTTGTTTTTTTCACATATTGTACTTATTTGACTGCCTGCACTTTTAAAAAACTCATTTTTTGTTTAAATAATTTGTTTAACTGTTGTAGGCTACAAACTAAAGTGCAATAGCCTTTTCTGATCGTTTGTAATAGTTTAAAGCTGTTTTAAGTGTATTTTTTTACTGTTTTTGCCTTATCTTTTCAAAAAAAAAAAAAACAAAACAAAAAAAATTCCCTTGTTTCCCACCTTTCTAAGCTAGTATAGTCCAGTTTTCAGGCTAGTGCTGAATTCAGGGCTGTGTTACAAGTTTCTGAGTTGCCCATACCTTACTTGGATAGAAGGAAGTTTCTCTGTTCACCTGTGAGAGAGAGAAGCTTTGAGCAGCCTGTCCCTGGAGGAGTGGTTCCAGCCCAGAAGTTAGTAGTTTATTGGCCATTTTGGGCCAATTTCTATCTCTTTCATTTCCCTGCTATAAAAAAAGAGTTTGCACGGTTTTGTGCGCTGGGCAGTGCCGGTTAGCTAGGGTTAAATTATTCCTAGCTCCACTAAGTCTCCTCTTCAGTTTTTCCCTTGAAACTAGTCTAACTCTCAACCTAAGCACTCAAAAAGCATCCTACAACCCAGCACTTGCTCAGACCTAATAGCAAGCACTAATATACCCTGACACTTGATTGCCTGGCAGGGCAAAGCTCTTTATTCATCCCTCACCAACCAAGTGACTAAGCAGCTCACCCTACTATTCAGGTATGACCAAAGGGCAATTTCAGGTGCACTCTCCAGTCCAGCTGGTGAATCTGGGTATCCTGAAGCAATGTTACAACTGGCTCATGTACACAGACAAGCCTCTCCTCCTATCACAAAACACTAACATGTGAGAGATACAATTATACAGTCAAACTGGAGGCTAAGCTGTCTCCACCCAAGACTGAAACAGATAGTCAAGCGGAGAAGGTTAACACTTGCACCACACCTCCAGCCACACATAGACCTACTAAACCAGCACTGGCAAAAAATACACATAAATACACAAAATCATACTCGGAGGCTCTAAATAAAAACCTGCAAAAGCATCAGAGACCTCCAAAGCAGACACCCAAACAACCTGCATCTCCTGTCACAAACCAGACAACACATAAAACACAAAATCAGTGTGGCACACAATCACAGCCCTTAAGGCGAAATAACATACCTAACACACTAGTAATAGGTGACTCTATAGTCAGGCACACTGATGTCCCACTCACTAGGCTGGACAAGCAGAAGGTTACTGTTAGCTGCCTGTCGGGAGCCAGAATCTGCCACATAATGCAAGCACTCGGGTCACTCCAGGACAAGTACAAATATGACTCTGTCATTGTTCATGTTGGTGTGAATGACCTGAGATGTACCTCTCTGGACTACATGAAAAGAGACATGGAAGAGCTCTCTGATCATGTAGCCCAGGCTGGTATGACCCTGACCCTGAGTAGCATCCTGCCTTCACCAAGAATGATACCTCAGTATAAAGAAAAAATGATCAGTTTCAACAACTGGCTAAGCTTCTGGTGTCATTCAAAGCATATCCAGTGTCTGTCAGCCCGGGATGACATGCTTGACAAGCTGCATTGCTTCGCAAGAGAGGGCTTGCACCTGCCACTCCTAGGCTTTCGAATACCGGCCAAGGCTCTTGCTGCCTACATATTGCCGTTTTTAGGCAAGGCTCAAAAGTCAATCCCACCTCTGTAAACAGCACAATTAACAAAAAACTGAGGGTTATGCTACTGAATGCCAGGAGTTTAAATCTCAAAATGCATGCGCTCAAAGCACTCCTCAGTATGGAGAATGCCGACATCTGTGCAATAACTGAAACCTGGTTCAAGGCTCCAGAGAGCACCCCAGCACTACCAGGCTACAACTCGTACCACACGTTTCGGTCACAGAACACGGACCAAAACTCAAAAGGAGGGGGTGTATCCATATTCATCAAGGATACCTACACCTCCAGGTTAGTGGTGCAGCATGATACCTCCGAGATCATTCATATGCAACTAACATCGTGCAAATCTGCAGTACAAATTGTGGCCTGCTACAGATCACCATCCATGACTCAGGACCGCCACACCACCTTTCTGGAGACACTGGAAAACATGAAGGTCCTACCAAACACCCTGATATTGGGCGATTTCAATTACCCTACCATTAACTGGGAAAACTACTCAAGTACAAACTCCCAGGCCCAGTGCTTCCTGGAATTCATCAACTCAAACACCCTGGATCAGCTGGTAAACTCCCCTACCAGAGGTGAAAACATATTGGACCTGGTCATCACAAACATGAGCAACAGGTGTTCCACACTGGAGGTCAACCTGTCACTGGTTAGATCAGACCATAAACTAATCACTCTGGATGTCCAAACCCCACCACCACCCCCAACTAAGGAAACCACAGTAAAAAACTTTTCTAAAGCAAACTTCACCTTACTTAAGACAGAGGCGGTAAGTTTCACAGCCCCCATGCTAAAGGATAATGCTGCCCAAGATGCAGAAACCTTTACAAATGCACTCTATGAGCACCTACAAGGATGCATAGATTGTGCCATCCCTAGCAAAACCAAGACTCACTCCTCTAAGAGAAGGAAACCAGTCTGGTGGACCCCTGCCATAAATAGGCTGTACAATAGAAGGAGGAAACTAGTTCAGAAAAAAAGCAAATCCCAAGAAGGAAAGACATCCCTGATCAGTATCAGTAAGAAACTAAGGTCCCTCATAAACTCATCCAAGGCTAACTTCGAAAGGAAAATAGCCAAGGATTCAAAAGATAACCACAAAACCTTCTTTAGCTATGTTAAGAATCTAAGTGGCAACTCGCAGATATGCACTGAACTAGTGCAAAATAGCACAAAATATACTGAACCTACTGATATTGCCAATATCCTGGCAGGCAGATTCAGTGCAAACTTCACCCCCCTCTCACACCCAAAAGGGCCCACAACAATACCGGAAAAATGTAGTGTCCCGGAAATCACAGACGCACAGGTGAAAATAGCCCTTTCAAAAGCCAAAAACACATCATCAATGGGGCCAGATGGTGTCCCAGCCTGCGTCTTGCACGAACTACAAACAAACTAACCCCTCACCTAAACACGCTGTTCAACCTCAGCCTCTCCACAGGCCACATGCCCATAGAATGGTGCACAGCAACGGTTATTCCACTCCACAAAGGAGGGGCCACAACTGAACCTGGTAACTATCGCCCCATAAGCCTGACTAGCCTGGTCTGCAAGGCTATGGAGCACATCATCATGAAACTCATTAACAAAGACATTGGGAATCTCCAAACACTTGACCCAACCCAGTTCAGCTTTGTTAAGGGAAGATCATGCTTACTAAACCTGGTTGACTTCTTCGAGACAGTCACCAAGACCATAGATAAGGGAAAGGTTGTTTACACAGCCTACCTTGACCTTGCCAAGGCTTTTGATACCATTCCCCACTCAGGTATTACAAAAAAAAACTCACCAGCCTGAACATAAACCCTACATCACGAGATGGGTTGCCAACTGGCAGGACTATGGACTCACAGTGTAAAATTCCAAAATAAAGATGTTGATCACCACCAAGATGTATAACAATTTTTTTAAACTTTTGTTATACATCTTGGCGGTGATCATCATCTTTATTTTGGAATTTTACACTGTGAGTCCATAGTCCTGCTTGTCATGGTTGTTTGGCATTGGTTTTTGGTTCGTGATATTGTTTTCTGGGTTGCCAACTGGCTTACAGACAGAACTCACACGGGAAGAATAGCGGGCTCCAGGTCCGACTCTAAACCAGTCACAAGTGGTGTCCCACAAGGCTCGGTGCTGGGACCCCTACTGTTCAGCATATACTTCTCAGAAGTACAGGCAAACACAGGAGAACTATGGCTAACCAAGTTCACCGATGACTGCAAACTGGGAGCCATAATTGACTCTCCGGCTGCCACGGACATCATCCAAAAGGGCCTTATTGAGACGGATACCTGGTGTCAAAGTCATGGCCTCAAGCTAAATGCCAAAAAATGCATAGTCATCCCATTTGGGAAAAACAAAACACCCATGAATTACCACATAGGTGGCAGCCCCCTTAGTACAGAAGAGGTAATAAGAGATCTGGGGACCCAAGTAGATAGCAATCTCACCTTTGACAATCATATTGCCAAAGTAGTTAGGAAATCTTTCTATGTGGCCCATCTAATTACTAAAGGGTTTGCATCTAGAAATAAAGAGGTTATAGTGCCCCTCTACTCGTCTCTCATCAGACCCTTCATAGAGTACAATGCCCCATTTGGGATGGACCTCACAAGACACTTCCAATAGCTGGAGAGACCACAAAAGTATCTCACCAAGAGGATTACTGGCCTCAAACATATGTCCTATGCAGCCCGACTGAAAAAACGCCAGACTTACAAAGCCATGTCCAACTCAGAATTAATGGACATGCTCCACCTAAATAAATCCAAGTCACTGCGAGCCATGCGCTCTAGTGAACTAAACCACACCACAACAATAAATAGAACATGCTGGAGGGATGGATTCCTGTCACACAGACTCCCCATGCTTTAGAAAAAAATTCCAAACTACATTAGGCAGAGCCCCTTACTAACACTCTTCAAGAGAAACCTTGACGAGTGGATGGGTAACAGAAAATACACCCCTGGGATCACTTAATTGGCTCTGCTTGACAGAGGATCAGTTAATTAATCAGTGGGGTGGCGAAAGCCGACACACTCTGGCTAGGCTTATAAATGCCCTCGGACAGATAGCCTAGTACTTAACTATGAACCTAGGTAATATAAAGACCATGGGATGGATAAGAACAATCTAACACCAAATGGGTTATGTTATTTCAAGCACCAAAATTAAAATTGACTAGGCTTAAAATGGCTCTCAAAGGCAGCTAGCCTAGTACTTACCTAGGGAACTATAAGTTTCTTTCTGAGTGAGAGTAGCATAACCATCCAAACATAAACCCTGCACATCCCTAAGCTGTACCCAGCGGACTCACATTCTTACATTCTTACATTCCAATGGGGATGGAGCACTTATTATACACTGCTATTTTTTTTCAAAAGATAAGACTTCTTTTTTAATAATGGCATTGCATAACAGCAATATACCATGGTAGGGTCATAGGTAATTCATGTTTTTTTACCTATTTTATGTCATGTTGTATGTTCCAACATTTGTTAAATGAACTGGTCTTCCTTACTGTTAGCCAAAAATGTCTGTATATCTGAAGAAACCAAAATGTGCATTACAGACAAGAAAAAAATTAAAAGTTAAAAACAAATATCTGCAGTACACTCCTGAGATGAATTGACTCCTATAAAATATAGCTAAGAAAAAACAAAATAGCACATGGCAAATTAGCTTGGATGGTTTCTACTGTCAGACCATCATTTGCAAAAGTAATACACACTGCTAATATCAGCTGTTTCTAATATGTTTAGCACAATATGTGCTACTGCATTGTACAAAAAAACTACTGTACAATACTGTATGTCAAGACACACAAAAATCATGTCTGAGCAACAATTAACATAGTCCTATCACAGCATAACAGACATGACTACAGTACATCATTAATGAGAAAGAAATAAAGCTACATTAGGATGCAGAAAACCTGGCACGTCCCAGTAGAGCTCGAGGCATCCATGTCTAGACTGGCCTAACAAGAACACTTAACAGAGAAGCCCACCTTTCGTTTCTAATAAAAAATGGTCAGTTTGGGAACTGTTGCAGTAGTAGTGAGTCAAGAGATAAAACACAAGTCAAACTTTGGGTCTTGACTCCAGCACACAAACTATCTTTATTACAGACAGGTTTCAAATACGTTTGTTTTAGCAGCTGGCACATGTACTCCCACCCAGCGTTACCTCAAAAAAAAAAAAAAAACTCACTAACAACATCGGCATAATTGCAATTGCACTTTTTTCTTGATTCTTTCTTTTTTAGGGTATGGTACCTGAAAGAGCTAGGGAAGAAATGAGTCTGGTGGTACTGATGATGATATATTTTTTCATCTTTGTAACAGTCAGACTGATCAGTACAGTGGGTCCGACGACTGCTGCACTGCTAAGTGCACTGTCTTCAGTGTCTGCTCTGCACTACAGTAACAAATGAAAAAAGAACGGCCTGCCTGCATGTGTTGGGATAAACATAAACACAGTAGTACACACACCCTCAGGCCCTAGCCATAATCCGACAGCCTCAGCAGTCTGCTCACGATGCTGACGTCATTGCGTACACCCTGCATGTAATGATGTCTGCAAAAATTTGAAAAAAAAAAGGCCGGGAAATCTGGAAATGAAAGGGGCCACTCAGGAATTTGTGGCACCCCATTATTTTGACTTCAAAACCGGTAAATACTGAGGAATTCAGTACAGCTGAGAGGTATAACCCTGACATTTTTTTTTTTTTTTAAGTTGGAAAGATGAATCAGTCTCCAGTAACCTGTACTTGTCAGAACAAAAAGAATCTAGGATAGTATCATAACAGCAACCTGCACCTAGGTTACTAGGCTAATGGCCTCAGGGCCCTTAAAAGCCTAGCCAAGTTCAACTCATGTTACCAAGGGTGTCTGGTTCAAGCAGACACTAAAATCAGCACCTATTGTCCCTGTCCAAGAAGGACACAGTTGGAACCCCCAGTGTGAATTTCTGGTTACCCATCCAATCATCCAAATTGAGCTTAAATAGGGGCAATGAGGGGCTTTGTTTAACATGAGTAGGAAACTTTTTAAAAAGGGGAGGCAACCTCTGTGAGACAAATCTGCCTTTCCAGCAAGTTTTGTTGATGTCACATACCGGGTTAAGATCCTTAGAGTGAGTGACCCGTGTGCCATTTGAGTTACGAATGTGCAGCATTTCCATTGAAGCTGGGTCAGAGATTGCACTGTATGGAAAGCACAGGTTGCCTCTGAGCAGTCTGTATGAATAAAGGAATAAAGGATGGACCTTGTCTGTGGCATTATTGCTTCAGCATTTTCTCCAAAATGGACCCAGATCTAGAGAAAAAAAAGGACTTACTTGCTTTGGAATAAATTGGGGATGAGATAGACTGTCTTGCAACCCCCTATCAGTAGCCCAGCCACAAAGCTATGGAAATGCCCTTACTGTTGCTGAAGAATTTGGTAGTTTTCTCGTAGCCACCTTGAAAAAGAAGTAAATACTTAGTGTGAAGCGCACTCCATATTAGATGAATGAGGAAACCCAAAAAGTCATTTATTGAAACTGTCCATATTTTTTTAAATGTGTCCCTGTTTGAGAAACTTCAAATCGAAATTTTATTTGTGTAACAACCCAACCTCACACACTTTACAGAGACCCCTCAAACATGGCTTTTCATAAAAGCAGTGAACTCTGAAAGAAACATGCTGAGCAGAAGAGCACGAAGACAACTGTCTTTACATCTGAGGCAAAGGAATCAAGCATTAACGTGGAAACATCAGCCAAAATATCTTCTTTGTTTTACCGTTAACATGGTTCTCAGCCAGTCAGGGACAAATCTCAACTGAATCAGGGACAATTCCAGAAATAATCAAGGACAATCAGACCTTCTTAGACATAGTACCATACACTTCAGGTTTATGATAATATGCACCTTTCTTTCAACATTAAGTGGAGTGATGAACTTAAGATGTTGCATATCATTCATTAATCAGTTTTTCATCATCATCTTCAAGAGGCCCCAGTACTGGAGTAGTTTGTTGGATGGTATCGCTTTGACAGACGATTCAAACCCTAGCACCCACAGTGCTAGCTGAGTGTTGTCATTCAGACATTGTAAATCTCCAGTGGCAGAACAGAATCAACCATCACTTCTTTTCCAGATGATGCTGTGACCAGATCAAGTTTCTTTAAACAGGGGAAGCAGAGTTCAATCAGTGACTGTAACTGTGGGACACAGTATTAAAAAACTGTTTTGATATTTAAACACCTTGGGGAATGGCATCAAGTTTCTTAAAAAGTCTCCCTTAAAATGTCCATGTTCACCTCCAAATGATTAAGGAGCTGCAGATTTTAACAAATCAGTCAGCTCGCACATTTCTTTTCTTTCTCAGACATGGCATCCATCTCACACACAAAGGAAAATTTGGTTTTGGTGTGAGGCATCAGCCTTTTCTTCCCCATTCATTTCCTGTCGTCATCGGTATAATTAGCCATCAGAATCAGCTGGAGAAATAGCCATGCTTTATTTTTCTGTCTGCTTACTCAGACGCAGTATCAATGCAGAATTCACCTTTTAAAGCATTTCTCCAAAGAGAAGCTGAGCTTTACAGTCACTTAAGTGGCCCAGATTTACAGGTTCTCTCCTCTCTCTTCTTGCTTGACTGGAGCTATTATCCCTGGTAAGCTGCACAGTAGGATTGTGGGTCTTTTGTGGAGTGCTATTATTTTATCACAGGATTTATGCTTAAAACATTGTCTAATACATTTCCCACTTCACACACACTAGAGCGTATATTCTTAGCTTCTAACCTTGATTTCTTCATCTTACGAGACTCAGGGAAATATTTCAAGCATGTTCAGCAGCTTTATGTGAAACACAGGAGGTCAAGCTGAAAACAGTTCCCTGTGAATGCTTACACTTTACAAAGACACCTCACGAAAAATATCCAAGTTCTTTCATCTGATTACTGTATCGAAGAGCAGCAAAATGTTTAGAAGCAACTGTAAGACATTAGTAAAGGCGTACTAAATAGAGATGCCTGATGTAGTCAACATCATTCCTTTTGGACTGCACATATTAATATTGCAGGATGAGCTCTGTCTGAGACATAATTTAAATCTGTGATGTAGGCTGCCAGGATTTAAAACCGTTTCCCAAATAGCTGTATTATTAATACTCTGTCGTACATAAACTCAAGCAGAAGATATTTATAAAGTCAAGTAACAGTACATTTGATAAAGAATTTCTCTTTGTCCACTGCAGGGAAATTCAGGCAAACTATTTCAACATCCAGTTTTACTTCAAGTAGCAGAATGCCTACTGATGTACTTTTCTGAACTCAAGGAATGAAAACCTGCAGTCTGAATGCCAGGTTCAGCTCAAGAACTCCATGACTGGCACCTCAGGCAGCCAGTGAGTGAGGGGCAGTTAGCTGTGACCACTGATGGAAAAAACCTGGAGCCAAGTGATAGGTCAAAGGCAGGGATTTTAAATTGTATGTAAGGACAGTAAAGACAGAAATGATGGAAATAATATTTTCAAGGTCACCGTAAGCTGAAATGTAAAAAACGAACAGCCTTATGTTAATTAAAAGATATAGCATGAAATGTGTTTTTCCTGATTGTATACAAAAAAGTGTTTTGCTTCTTTGTTCTTCCCTATTGTAGGTGGTGACAGAGGATGGGGTTCGTTATTTCAGCTGCGTTGGTGGGCGCAGTTTTCGTTCAGTTCGGGAAAGATGGTGGTATATTGCCCTAAGCAAGTGTGGTGTAAGTTGCCCTTTCCATTTCTCCGTCATTATACTGGCTGGTATAGAATTACCGTATTTGAGAAACTTCAGTGTTATGCTTTTATGGAAAATTTTGCATCTTTAGGAAGAAGTTGTATTTTATCACTTTAACAAAAGTTAAACACTGTATGTACTGATGTCCTTCTATGTCACTCTTGAATTATCCCAAACAGAAGGGCTTTCCCACCCAGAACAGCCCGACGCTCAGCCAATATACAAAAGCCTAATGATCTTGTATGCACCATACGTTAAATTTATGCTCCCCATACAGAACGTAGGGCAAAAAAAAGGAACGTATGTGGCACAACTATCTCAAACCTCTTTACTGACAGTTTGAATGCCATTATTGCTAGTTGGTCTGAACGCCTTATTGCTGTACTGAATAATTAGCCACCAAATAAGTGCCCTGTTGATTTTTTTTTTACTTTTCCTGGTCTTGTATTTTATTTTGCTACCTTGAGTTCATATCATCCAAGAAGAGAAAATGTCAGTGTGGGAGGCAAATTCCCGATAAGAATCATCAGGAAAGGTGTCTTTTTGTTTTGGTGCTTCCCATGACCATGCCTCTTAAATTATCTGTAAGGCATTTGTGCCTAAGACACACAGAAGCCATTTGTCTTCCCTGGCTATTAATTTGAAAAGCAATGGCTTAAACAGCTAGCCCAGGGTATCATGGCAGAATCTTTTAACCCAGAGATACTCCTGCTAGGTAAGAAGAAGGCCAAGAAGTCTCAGCTGGATTCTTTAGCTGCCCAGCCTCCACTGGATGTCCATCTAGAAGTGGGTGATGGCTCTGTACGTTCTTTGGCATCTGCATTGGATTCTTCTGCCATGACCTCGTTGGAAGCCATCATGGATCTGTCTTACATCTTCTGAGGCTTTGCAGGTATGGAGGTAGGCCCCAGACATGGAGGGGGAACTGTGGTTGATTATCTCGGAGGGTCCTAGAGGGATTCTGCAGATATTAGTAGGAGGTTCCGGGTTCTCTTATCAAGTCTCACCAAGGGTCAGAACCTCCGGTATTTATTAGGGCTGATGTCCCTTCCAAGAAAAGACAAAAACTGAAGCATGTTTCGGTCTGTCCTAAGTATCCTCAAAGGGAGTGGCAAGAGTTTAATCTGGGATTGTTTTCTGCCTTTATGGCCCTAAAGTCTCTTCTAGGGTTTCGGTACCTGCTACTCCTTGGACCTGTATCTTTTCTAAATAGCTTAAGGAACCAGATTCCTCAGATTAGGATTCAATGTCTGATGAAGGGTCTTTGTCCTGTTCTTCACATATGCCTTCATCTTTGGCTTATGGTTCTGATTAAGAGGAGTCTGTTACACCTGAGTCTCCTTTCAAGGAATTGGCCTTTGGGGGCACAATTGCTAGGATGATGGAATACTTTAAGTGTGATTCTTCTCAAGTGTCTGATATTCAGAGAAGATATTATGAGTTGCTTCAGATGGATATTCCTACACCATCGGCAGTTCCTCCATGTTGGCTGCCTTGTTAGATACTTAAATTGCTACTTCCAAGTCTCCTGATTCTCAGCCTTCTGCTCCTAAAAAGCCTGATAGGTTCTGTAAGGCTCCTGAGGATTGACCTGCTGTAGTGTCAGTCTCTTCTGACACACCTTCTTAGCTTTTGCCCTCTTCCAAACTTTTTCCTTCTGAGGAGGATAGCAGGGAAATGGAGAGGACTGGTAAGAAAGTTTACACTGCTTCTATGTTGGTCTTTAGGGCTGTTAATTACCAGACCCACATGACCAGGTATGCTCTGGCCTTCATTGATCAGGCTTGTCAGTGTATTTCTGACATTTCTAATTCTGATGGCAAATTCTCTGCCTTATCTATTTTAGGTTCTGCTTCTCAAATGGCTTGCCACTCTACTAAGTGTAGCTGTGATGCTGCTAATGCCTCTTCTAGGGCTGTGTCTTTTGGTCCTATCATAAGATGTTATTCTTGGACATCCATGGTGGTGCAGCAGTAGCATTGTTGCCTCACAGCAAGAGGTTCTCCTGTTCGATTCTCGGCTGGAGTGCGGGGAGTGCCTTCTGTGTGAAGTCTGCATGTCCTCCCCGTGGTTGGGTGGGCGTTCGAAAGACATGCGTGAATGGGTGTACCTTTGTTGAAGGTTGAAAGTCGAGCTGGCACCTTGGCATTCATGAAAATCTACTGCCAATCATTAGCTGACCAGAGTTCTGCTGTTGTGACCCCTAACCTGGAAAAGCCGAAAGACAAACAAACAACACAAGATGTTATTCTTGGCTTCATCTCTAGTCTCTGCCTGAAAACATTAAGGCCAAATTGTTGGATACTTCTTTGGATAATAAACTTCTTTTTAGGACTGCTGCTGACATGGTTAAGTCTCTTCAAGAGAAAGGCAAAGCCTTGCAGGACCTTAAGCATATTTTTGTCTCCCCTATCCCTAAATTCCAAAGGTGTTATCCTTGTAGATCTGCTTTTGTTTGCAGGCAACCCTGCCAGACCTCCAAGGGCAGGAAGGGTGGTAGGTAGGCCCCCTCTGCTAGGGCTTTTCAGATTTTTGTGGCCCAAAAGCCTCCTTTATCTGATAAGCCTGCTTCTCTTTGACATTTCACCGCCCCCTTCTTTTAGACCATGTTCCTATGTCCTGTCTGCTTTTCCTTTGTCATCTAAATTGGAGTCTCATCACTTCAGAGTCTTGGGTTCTTTCTGTCATCCGTTAGGGTTACTTCATGATATGAAAGTCTCTCCCTCCATTTTCAGGGATTCCTCAACCTCTTCTAGGGCAACTTCCTCATTTTCTGGAGGTTCTAGGGTCCCTGATGCACCAAGGAACCATTCAACCTGCCCCCCTTCCTAAGTGGGAAAGGGTTTTTATTTCAGGATGTTCCTAGTTCCTCAAAAGGAGGGCACTTGGATCTTTCCTGGCTCAACACCTTTCTCAGGGTCCCTTCTTTTCAGATGCTTACTCTTCAAATGCTGTTTCTTCTTATTACTCCACACTTTTCTGGTGTCCTTGGATCTGAAAGATGCTTATCTTCATATCCCTATTTACTGTCTTTTCAGGAAGTTTTTACATTACGGTGTGTTTTCCTTTCATTTTCAGTTCTCTGCTTTGCCCTTTGACCTCTCTACTGCCCCAAGAGTATACACAAAATGCCTTGCTCCTATGACTGCTTTCTGCAGGCTCCAAGGCATTCAATTTTTTCCTTATTTAGACAACCTGTTGCTCCAAGTGCCTTCTTCCAGTCGCTTGTTACAGGATCTGAAATTTACCATCTCTTCTTCAAAGTCTGAGATTCACTGTCAACTTCCAAAAGCCCATTCCGACTTCCTCTCAGGATCATGTGTATCTGGAATGCAGGATTCAGACAGTGCTAATGTTGGCCTCTTTTCCACATCCAAAAGTTTTGTCATTGGCAGCCTTCTTTCAGTCTGTTCTTCCTCTGACTACCATGACAGCCAAGGAGTTTCTTCATAGGTGTGCACTAGGCTAATGGCCCTGGAGCCTTTACAAGCCTAGCCCATAGAAGTGCCCTGGCATTGTGCCGCCCGACATTAGTTCCCGTTGCCTCTATCAAGTAGAGGCACTGGAGTGATCTCTGGGGTGAACTTTCTATTACCCATCCACTCATCAAGATTTATGTTGAAGAGGGACAGCGAGGTGCTGTGCTTGACGTGTATGGGAAGTCTGTTCCAGAGCATGGGCAGTCTCTAGGTGAGGAACCTGTCCCTCCAGCATGTTCTGTTGATTGTGGTAATGAGGTTCAGGTCTCTGGAGCGTGTAGTGTGGAGGGATTGGGATTTCTTTAGATGTATCATTTCTAACAGAGCTGGGTCAAGCATGGCTTTGTAAGTCAAGCAGAGATCACCTTTAAGTGGCGATATGAGACAGAGTGTAGCTGGAGTCTTTGGAGTCTGTCCATGTGGGATGTGTTTAATGCCTAGGATCCTCTTTGTGAGGTACTTCTTTGGCCTCTCCAGCTGTTGCAGATGTCTAGTGAGGTACATGCCAAATGGGGCATTATACTCGATGATTGGTCTAATGAGGGAAAAGTAGAGAGAGATGATGTCCTCTTTCTTCCTGGATGCAAAACCCATGGTTATGAGATGTGCCATATAGAAGGACTTTCTGACCACAGTGGCAATGTGGTGGTCGAAGGAGAGGTAGCTGTCAACCTGCATCCCTAGATCTCTTAACACCTTCAGTGTTCAAGTGGGCTCCCATCAATGTGGTAATTAGTGGGAACAGAGTTTTTATCAAAGGGGATGACGACCATTTTTTGGCGTTAAGCTTAAGGCCATGGTTTCGGCACCAGTCATTGGTCTTAGTGAGGCCTTTCTGTGGGATGTCTGCATCACTTGAGGAGTTAATAATGGCTCCCAGCTTGCAGTCATCTGCAAACTTGGTCAGCCAGAGTCCCTTTGTGTTGGCCTGGACTTCTGAGAAGTAGATGCTGAACAGGAGAGGACCCAGGACCAATCCCTGTGGGACTCCATTCATGACTGGTCGGCAGTCTGACTTGGAGTCTGCTACTTTCACACTGTGTGTTCTATCTGTGAGCCAATTTGCAACCCACTTAGTGATATAGGGGTTGATGCCTAGTTTGGTGAGTTTATCAATAATTCCTGGAGGAGGAATGATATCAATGGCCTTGATCAAGGTAGGCTGTATGCACTGCCTTACATTCAGGCCTTCATGCCTTGGGATTTATAGTCTCTTCCATTGGAGTGCTTCCTCATGCCAGACTACATATGCAGAAGCTTCAGTGGTACCTCAAGTCAGTTTGGCTGCAGCATCGTCACCCTCTGAATTTCAGTGTACCTCTCCTTCCCTGTCTAAAGAAGGAATTTGAGTGGTGGATTCAATAGTTTGCTGTCAACCTAGGCTGGCCCTTTCAGCCTCCAGTCCCTTCTCAAAAAATATTCGCCAATGCTTCAGATATGGGGTGGGAGGCTTCTTTTGGTCCCTAAAAATTCGGGGTCTCTGGCCTTCCCATCAGAAGTCAGACCATATCAACATCAAAGAGATGAGAGCTCTGATTCTGGACCTTCAGGCTTTTCACCCCATGTTCTCTCCAGGCCCCTTGAAGGTGTACACTGGCAACAACCAGGGCCACACAAAATCTTACCTCCTCTGCAGGATGACTGTTCAGGCTCTTCAGGCAGTATATATTCCTTTAGAGCATAATTTTGTGGCAGACTGTCTGAGAAGGTCTAAAACACAGGTTCACAAATGGATGCTGCCCAGAGACTTGTTTCTGGACACTGTCCACTGGTGGGGTACTCTTCGGGTAGATCTTTTTTGCCTCCCCTCTGAACAGGCAGCTTCCTCTCTTCTGTTCCCGAGTGCCTTGCCATCTGGCTTGTAAGATGGATGTGGTTTTGTTTCCTTGGAAGGGGATTTTTTTATACTTTTTCTCCTCTTCCTCTACGTCCAAGAGTCCTACAGAAGATTCAGTTGGACTCCACAAGAATCTTGCTAGTGACTCCCTTTTGGCCAAGACAGCATTGATTCACCCTCTTAATGCATCTGGCCAGGAGCAGTCACAAGTTAGCTCACTGGTTGGATCTCCTCACACAGGACAAGGGGTCTCTCATCTATCCTCACATGACCACTTTTCAACTGACACTGAGGGTGATAGGGTTTTGATCCTCTCAGGCACCTCTTTTCTGAGGATGTGCTCAGGGTTTTACAGGAAGCAAGGAAACTCTCAAATAGAAAATCTTGTATGTCCAAATGGAAAAGATTTTCTGTCTAGTGCAATGCTCATAACCAGAGCATTTTTTCAGGGTCTATATCAGAACATGGAAAACTATAAATAGCAAGCTTGCTATTGTTGGGGGCTGCACCCCCGCAAAATATATATACCAACTGTGAGATCACAGTACAGTGAGGAAAGGGCAAATATTCTGATCTTCACTGTACTGCAGTCTCACAAAAAGCATATCGAGGTCCAGCATTTTTGGCCTTTAGGTCGTTCGCTATTTATAGTTTTCGATGTTCTGATAGGAACCTACTTTTTCAGTGGGAGTCCCTCTGCTCCTCTCTTATTTGTATGAGTTTCTGCAGTGTGGCCTGGCTTGTTCTTCTGTAAAGGCCCATTTGACAGCTATGAGATGCTACTGGACTTTCATATTTATTATTCCTAATGTCTCTTATGTGTTCCTGCAGCCTTATCTTAAAAGATCTCGTACTTTCACCAATATAAAAAAAGGTTGCAGGAACACCTCAAAGCATAAACGACCCCTTCTGCATTACATGAATATCCTGCTGTCAGTTTAAATGTAACACCATTAACATTATTAAAAAATCTAACCACATGATGGCATATAGAACAACCACCACAAGCCCATGTTTGCATTTTTGACTTGGTCTGGGCCCTTAGTCTTGGAATACCCCTCACATTAGTGGGAGAATTGTCACACATTAGTCTTGTAATACCCCTCACATTAGTGGGAGCATGATCTGAGCCTCATTTATTTCATTTCTGCAGCTTTTTACCGTTTGTGTTTTACTTGATGGGGGGCCTTAGTTGTGTAGTATAACTTACAATAGTGAGAGAATTGTGAATTTCTGCAGGATCTGAACCACAGTTGTTGCATTTCTACTGCATTTATTTCTGTTTGCATTTTACATAGTATAGGAACTTTAGTCTTGTAGTATCACTCACAATAATGAGAGAACTGTGAAATGCTGCAGGAGCTGAGCCCCATGTATTACATTCCACTGCATTTTACTTGGTCTGGGACCATAGTCTAGACTTGTAGTATCACAATAGTGAGAGTATTGTGAATTGCTGCTGGATCTGAACCTCATTTTATTACCTTTCGACTGCATTTTTTTTTCTGTTTGCATTTTACTTTTTCTGTGAACCTTAGTCTTGTAGTATCACTGACAATAGTTAGAGAATTGTTGCAGAATATGAATGTTATATAAACACTTATACTGCATTTTAATGTTTACTGACTGGATTCCTCTCTAACTCATTTCCCATAACCTCTGCTGAGCTATGCAGCAGTGGTTTGCAGTGCTCTGTATAAACGTAGGGCTCTAGAGTTGTAATTGTCCATATAAAAACATCATCTGCATTTTCTCACATAGTTATGAGTGCAGAGCAGCTAGTTTGCCCGCTGAGAGGCATTATCCCAAGAGGGTTGTTTTAGATCAACCCTAGACATCTCCTCCCAGCCCAACAACTCTAAACCCTGATTACACCACCTGTCACAGATCACAGGAAAAAAGGATCCACAGCCATGGATGTGCACTTTCCTACTATCTCTGTAGCCAACCTGTCGGAAATGGGCATCATGAGAGAATGCAGCAAGTGTCTCATGTTTACTGACAACCACATTATGTGTAAGCAGACTGACACAGTATGTGAGAGATGTAATTACACTCTTTGTTCGCAAAACTTTCGTATACAGACACTGATATCTCCAGATTGCCTGAAACACACACACACACACACACACACACACACACACACACACACACTACACCTGCTATGGATCAGACACATAAACTCACATATTCTAAGGCTTTTAAATGCAATCTACCTAAACCTCAAAGGCTTCCCATAAGTTGCCCTCAGAAACCTCCCAAACACTCTACAAGGACAACATTCCCCAGGACACATACAGACACATCTTACACTGTCTCAGTCTCTAAGCCCTTAAGGCAAACTGCCTCATAACCCAATATATCGATCACTGTAGACTCTATTGTGAGAAACACTGATGTCCCCCTCACCAGGCTGAGCAAGGAGATAGTCACAGTCAGTTGCCTGTTGGGGCAAGGATGCACCAGATCACACATGCACTCAGGACATTGAACCACAAGTACAAGTATGACTCTGTCATATTTCATGTGGGTGTTAAGTGACATGAGATGTACCTCCCTGGACTATGTGAAGAGAGACCTCCCTGGACTATGTGAAGAGAGAGAGAGACATGATAGAGCTTTCAGATTATGTTTTCTAGGCAGTTATGAGGCTAGCACTGAGCAGTATTCTACCTTCTCCAAGGATGATACCACAAAATAAACAGAAGATGATTGATGTGACTTGGTTACTAATATCATTCTAAGGGGGGTTCAGTATTTTCCAGCTTGGGAAGACATGATCTACAGACCACATTGCTTTGCAAGGCATGGTCTGTACCTGTTCCCACTAGGCTTTCAGATATTGGCCAAACATTATCCATCCCTGTAGTGCCTTTTTTTAGGCAGTGCCAATCTGATATATCTTCTAACATAGTAAGTTCTACATAAGATAAACAGCTAGTCTGCACACCTACTAGAGGTGTAAATATCCTGGATCTGGTACTTACAAATATAAGAAAAAGTTGCACCTCTCCTTGTGTAATGTTCTTACTAGTCATATCAGATCACATAGTGGTAACCCTTGAAATAAATATAAAGGCTGAACTCCCAACAAACCCCAGAACCTTTAAAAACTTTTCCAAGGCTAGCTACCTGGTATTAAGTGAAGACATATATAATTTCCAAGCCCCCCAAATTCAGAGAATGTGGTAGCCTGTGTGGAAGTGTTTATGGAAACCCTGTACAAGCATGTAAATAACTGCATAGAAACAGCAGTTCCAAACTGAAACTGAAATAAACTCCAAAAACATGTCCACCTTGGTTGACCCCAAGTATAAATAGGCTTTATAACAAAAGGAAGAAAATCCTGTCCAAAAATAGGAAGGGTTATGCGCCCCCCCCCCCCACACCAAAAAAAAAAACTCCCTCATCAGTCTCAACGAGCAACACAGTGGACTGATGTAGTCCACCAAAGCCAACTTCCAGGCAAAAATAACCTCCAAGACTAGGGAAAGAATTACTGTGGATCACAATCTTCAAACACTGGACCTATACCAGTTTGGTTTTGTCAAGGACAGGTCATGCTTACTAAACTTAGTGGACTTCTTCGAGAAGGTCACTAGAGACATGGACAAGAGCAAAACAGTACATACTGCCTACCTTGACCTGGAAAATGAATTTAACACAATAAAACACTCCGTTATTATAGACAAGCTAATATATTTAGGCATAAATCCCTATGTTAACCGGTAGATAGCCAAATAGTTCATAGATTAGACACATGAAGTTAGGATGGTGTAATCCACCTCCACCAAGAGTCCTATTTATTAATAGTGGTGTCCCACTGGGCTCAGTAACCTCTCCTGTTTGGAATATACTTCTCTGAAGTCAAGGCAAATGCAGAGGGCCTTTGGCCAACCAGATTTGCTGATGACTGCATGCTGGGTGAAATCATTGAATCCCCAAATATGTAAATATCCCCCAGGAGGGTCTGACACAGATAACTGGTGGCGGAACCATGGACTAAACCTCAATCCAAAAAATGCATAATTATACCCTTTGTGAGAACTACTACCCCTGCAAATTACAGCACTGATAACACTCCTCTGAGAGTAGACCCAGTCGTAAGGAACTTGGAAACTCATGTTGACAGTAACCTGAATTTTGATTACCCATGCGCCCATGGTAGTGAGAAAATCCTTCTACGTGGCACAACTTGTAAGTAAGGGCATGGCATCCAGATCTAAGGAGATTATAGTCCCACTATACTCAGCCATCATTAGGCCAATAATCAAGTACAGTAAACCCTTCAGCACATACCTGACCAGGCATTTGCAACAACTGGAATGGCTACAGAGCTTCCTCACTAAAAGAGTACAGGGTATAAATAACATGTCCTTTGTGGACCGCATCAAATCCCTGTCCCTTTGCTCAGCCTCATATAGACTACTGAGGGGTGAGCTATGCCTAACCTAAAAGACCTTCTCTGATCCAGTCCTGATAGATCTGCTACACATTCACAAAACAAACAGCACTAGAATTACCTGATCTAAAAATCAAAACTTCGTCTGTGACATGAACAAAACATTTTTGAGGGATAAATTAACCCATCCAAAGGCAAGTTAAAGCAGCTCCACAGCAACAGCCAAATCTTTATTAAATCCAAAGATTAAAAAATCATTATATAAGCACTTTCATCTGCCTCTGCAGACTTCATCAGATACAAATGGATAACATTGAACAAATGAATTTAAATAAATAACTCCCATCAATATATTAGTAAACACCCACCCCTTCTAACAGCATTTAAAATGGCCCAACACCTTTTTCCTTTTATCTGCACACCAAATAAATATATAATGTATAATAGTACTAAAATATTTGTATTAAAAAAACTTTTTAGCATGTTACTTCAATAAAACTTTACTACTTAGATTAATATGCTATACCCTTATAAAAATTAAAGTAAAAAAATGGAAAATGTAAATGAGTATCACAATCAATAAATATTTAAATAGTCTTTAACTTTTAAAGTTCAACGAATAAACATAAACCCAATGGAAGAAATAATAGCATAGTGGTTGAGGTGCTCGCCTCAAAAACAGAAGGTACAATGTTTGATTCCCACTAAGGAAACCAGTCAAGCCCACATAGTCTACAAGGGCACCAAACCTGATACCAACCCATTAACCCATAAATCTATACATGTACATTATAGATAATGTCATTATTTATATATATTTTATAAAGCCTTATCTCAGATAAAAAAAATCATACCATGGAGTAAATTTTAATTTTATCTCTCTCTCTCTCTCTCTGTCTGTATATATATATATATATATATATATATATATATATATATATATATATATATATATATATATATATATATATATATATATATATATATATATATATATATACATATATATATATATACACACACACATATATACATATATATATATATATATATATATATATATATATATATATATATATATATACATACATATATATATATATATACACACATATATATATATATATATATATATATATATATGTGTGTGTATATAATATTGACCACCATCACCTTTCCAGTGCCTTTAGCTTTTAGCTTAGGATACACCGAATAGATATATTTTCATTTAACCCCGGCCAGGATCCTGCTTCTAGGCATAATTGCCTCATCCATTCTTTATTTTCTAATAGTAGTGACCATGGTCCCCCTTTTTCATTCCTTATCAGTCTGTCTATGCCCGTAAACTTACATGTATGCTCTGGATTTTCCATAATGTGTTTAGCCAGTGCATTGTTTGAATTCACTTTCCTGATACTATATAGGTGTTCATAAATTCTTTCTTTCAGTCTCCTAGCTTTGTTTAACAACTAATATTTTCATTTACCTTTTACTGTTTACCCTTAACTTGAAATATTGTTCCTTCATACAAATATTTACAATAATGGCATCTCCCACATGTAATGGTCCCTTTTTGTTCCAATTCGGTCCCCCTATTATTATTCACTGCTTTTATAGCTCTAGTTATTTCATGAACAAAAGGTCAAAACTCTGTCGTATTATTGATATATTCCAGAAAACCATATAATTCCACTAGGCTCCCTTTCCATAAAATACATACATTGTCTAGGAAACGTGTATAGAATCTTATACTTTGAAAATAATGGGAAGGTTCTAGATATTCTTTTTCCCAGTATGCCATCACCATATTTGCCACTACACTACCAGATGGGGACCTCATGGCTACTCCTTTTTTTCTGAAGATAATACTTTCTCCCAACCATTAAATAATTGTTTTTCAAAAATATTTCCATTAGTTCTACTAAATTTATCTCATTTTGTGGGGCTTCCTTCCATAATAAACATTCACAAACCCATTCTATTCCTAAATACTGGGGTATTACAGTGTATAAATCTTTAACATCTAGTAACTAACAAATCCTGTGGCTCAAAAACCACTCCTTGGATATTTGTCAGAAAAATCCCAAAATTGATGGGTGCTGTTTATTTAAGTTCATTTGTTCGATTTTATCCATTTGTATCTACTGAAGTCTGCAGAGGTAGACAAAAGTGCTTATATTCGGATTTTTTAATCTTTGCATTTAATAAAGATTTGTATTTGCAACAAGCTGTTGTCGTGGAGCTGCTTTACCTTGCCTTTGGATGGGTTGGTTTGTTCCAGAGTTTTCTTAGTGTGCAGTATGTTTGTGAAATATGTATATATCACAGAGATTACCCCTTCTCTGGAACAGACTCCCCACCCACGTCAAACAGAGCTCTTCCCTAAGCCTAAGCAAATGTTATTTCAACCAATGGATTGGAAATCCCAAAGTCAACCTTGTGGCCCTTATGGACAGGGACAGTTTGTAGATGCCCTAAGTCACAGCCATATACCAAAATGGTTCTAACCCATGGGCATTGATAATTGAGAAAATTGGGGTATGAATGACTAAGCTGAAAAAGGCACTAGGACCATTACCCTAGTAACCTCCTATCTTCCTATGATCGATGCTTCAATTTTTATAACTAAGCAGTGTCAGCAATAGAATCCTGAGACTTTCATCAACATTTAGCACCTAACAGTGATGAATGAAGCCCAGTGCAGGGACTAGGCAGATGGGTCAACCAAGGATCTGGGGCAGGAGTAAAACATGCAGAGAAGATAAGCGATCTAGAACTAGGGTCCAAGCCTAGACCTGACTCCTATTCATAATCAACAGCAGCAGCAGTAGCAGTGGCCTAATCTTTCAGCAGAGCAAATATTGTTCTCTTGAAAGACATTATCTCACTCTTTGACTTTAGGCAGCATGATACTGAGCGGGGAAGTGACTCCATAATAAGTATTTTTAGATACTATGTTCCATGTTATGAACACTTTTTCCTTTTTCTCACTAGGATAAGCAGATTCCCTTGAAGCATCATGGAAGGCGTGTGCCTTTGAATTCCCTAAGACATGTTTCTTCCTAAGGGAAGGTATAATCGACTTCCAAGCTCCAGTTTCCACAGATGGCATTGACGGCTATACTAAGGTATACACTGATGCCCTAGCAGATTCCCTTGAAGCATCATGGAAGGAGTGTGCCTTTGAATTCCCTAAGACATGTTTCTTCCTAAGGGAAGGTATAATTGACTTCCAAGCTCCGGTTTCCACAAATGGCATTGACGGCTATATTAAGGTATACACTGATGCCCTGTATAAACATCTGCACAAATGTATAGACACAGCCATGCTGCACAGGATTAAAGCAAGATCCTCAAGAAAAAACAAACCATCATGGTGGATGTCTAGTATTAATAAATTATACAATAAGAGAAAGAAGCTGCTGTCTAAAAATACAAAGGTGAGATCCCAGAACTGGAAGAGAACATTCTTCAGGCTAAACAAGCAAATAAGACTACTTGTGAAATCTTCAAATAGCAACTATGAGAAAAATTTAGCAACCATAGCCAAAGATAACCATAAGGCTTTCTTCAGCTATGTCCGCAACCTAAAAGGTAGGACTCATATGTGTGCTGAACAAATTGTGGATGGCATCACCCATACACTGACCCTGTGGAAACTGCAAACCTGCTATCAGACAGGTTTGGCAGAAATTTCACCCCCTATACCCCAAGCATACCACAGACCATGTCTTCATCATCTCCTCCTCCCTGCATCTCCAAAGAGAAAGTCATCAATGCTCTCTCCAAAGTTAAGAACACAACCTCCATGGGACTAGGTGACATTCAGGGCTGTTTTCTTAATGTTCTAAAGCAAGAGCTAAATATCTGTTCAACCACAGCTTGAGTATTGGATTTGTCCCCACTGGATGGAAAACAGTGACTGTTATTTCCCCCACACAAGGAAGGGTTGGCAACAGACCCGGGTAACTATAGACCCAAAAGTTTAACCAGCCTCATCTGTAAGGCAATGGAGCTCATAAATAAGGATATAGGTGACCTCCAAACCCTGGACGCATCCCAGTTTGGTTTTGTCAAGGGCAGGTCATGCCTGCTAAACCTGGTGGACTTCTTCTAGAACATAACTAGAGCTGTAGACAAGGACAAAGTCATGCACACAACCTATATGACTTGGCCAAGGCCTTAGACACTATCCCACATTCGGGCATCATTGACAAACTAACCCAGTTCAATATCAACCCCTATGTTGTCAGGTGGATTGCAAACTGGCTTACAGATCGACAACACTCAGTCAAGCTGAGAGACTTTACCTCTACCAGCAGATCTGTCACCAGTTGGGTCCGACAAGGGTCAGTGTTGGTCCTTGTCTTGTTTGGCATATACTTTTCTGGCATCCAGGCCAAAATGGAGAGGCTGTGGCTAACCAAGTTTGCAGATGAGATTACTGCAAATTAGGTGCTATCATTGAATCCCTTAGCAATGTCAGCATACTTCATAAGGGGCTTACACAGACCAATGATTGGTGCCAAAGCCATGGTCTTAAACTAAATGCTAAAAAATGCATCATCATTCCCTTTGGTAAAAATAATGTCCCTGCTGATCATAAAATAAACAAGAATACCCTAAGTACCAATTCAGTAGTGAAAGACCTGGGAGCACAAGTTAACTGTGACCTCAGCTTTGACCACCATGTGTCTACTGTGGTGAAAAAAGCATTCTACGTTGCTCACCTGATTAGCAAAGGCATTGCCTCAAGAGCAAAAGAGATTATAACTCCCCTGTACTTGTCCCTCATTAGGCCTGTTTTTGAATATAATGTTCCCTTTGGTGTGTACCTTACCAAGCACCTGAAGTAACTTGAGAGACCTCATAGATTTCTAACTAAGAAAATTCAGGGTGTCCAGCATGTCTTATAAGGACAGACTGAAATTGCTGTCACTGCACTCAGTAGCATTTAGACTACTTAGAGGTGACTTATGTCTGGTTTACAGGGTCTATATTAAATCAGCAAATGCTTAAAAAGGCGAATGCTGATTTATCGACCCCATGTAAGCGAAAGCTTAAAATCATGAACACTTGGAACAGCGATTTTTTTCCCAGGGAAAAAAAAAAATCACTGTTCCACAAAAAAATAAATAAAAACTTCAAAACATTACATAAAGTGGGGGGCTTCACCCCCTACATCCCCCTTACTTAAATATACCAACTCTGAGATCGTACTACAGTGAGGAAAATGGCAAAGTGACGGAGGCGGCCAAGCGATTTCTTTCCCAGGGAAAGAAATCGCATCACTTATATTCTGTTTCGCTATTTTGCTGTTTCGTGCTTTCAAGTTCGATCAAGACGCATTCAAAGGACTGCGTCTTCGATTATATAATAGGAACCCAGTTTACAGAGCTATCTCTGACCCAAATTTCATGGAAATGTTGCACGTCCATAAGTCAAATGGGACTTGTCACCAGAGACCTCAATCTAGCCTGCAACATAAACAGGACCTGCTGGAGAGACAGATACATCTCTCAGATGTTGCCACTCCTCTGGAATAGGCTTCCAGTCTGTATCAAGCAGAGCACCTCCATGACCCCATTTAAGAGCAACCTGGAGGACTGGATGGGAAACCATGAACTTCTATCAGAGATTGCTCCGGCTTGTCTCCTGGACATGGGTAGTCCTTGCTAGAAAAACCTTGGGCATAGATGACATCTCTTATCTAGAATTATATTGGGATTTTATGGCTAGACTTGTAAAGACCCTCAGGTCAATAGCGTAGTAACATCCTATGAACCAATGAACCTAATCTGAGCCTGAAATCAACTCTAATTTCTTTCACTTGCAATGTATACCAGTCATTGTTAAGGGATAAGACAACTTCATCTTTTTTCTTTTTTCTCTTTTGAAGGAAAAAAGTCTTTATTCACCAAAAGCAGAAGCTTTGTCAATGTGAAAAAAAACAGGAGCAATTTACACAACTGTATACAGTTTCACAAGTGGTCAAAGATTGACATGGCTTATGACCAAAAGTTGTCAAAGTAAGTAATTCATCAGACTGTGATCAAATAAACCCAGGAAGCATTCATAGTTAAAGATCTTTATTGTAGTAAAATAACCAGGTAGATGAGTGTAGCTTGATTTATTCTGATTCAAAGCAAAAATGCAGTTTCTTATATACACGAGATCGGGGATTGTCTAACAATTACAAAGCTGCCAGGTGGGAGTGCTATTTGAGTGACAGGTATGCTAATAGTTTTACTCATTGGTTAAGGTTCTAGATTACTCATTGGTTAAGGTTCTAGATACCCAAAGCTCTGTAATTGCTGTGTATTTTTTTATTAATCCATTTTCTGCCTCCACCTCTAGACTTCATAAGCTAACTCTCTATCCCCTTTTAATTTTAAACTTTAAGACCCTACCTCATAGCCCCGGATTATCTTGCAAACTTGGCTGCGACATTAGATTGCATTTCCCCCACTAGCTGTTGTATACTAAGTAGGTATCACCCATTATATTCTTAAACCTTGTATTCCCATATCTGGGAATATGGGTCTCCTAAAATTACTGTATTGACAGCTTAGCTCTTTGGTCCACTCTGAAACATGTGCCTCTGTGTTTAACACAAAACTCCACTCTCCTGGACCACTTAAATTTAGGACATACTTCATATGCATTTAAACAGGCTCTGACAGTTCATTATGAACAGTGGAATTAATGTTGGTTTTCTTAGCTGTTTAGTATGTCATTAAAACTTAAGTAACATTAATTAATAAATAAAACTGAACCATCATCATGCAACTCATCCAAAATAATTACCAGCTGCATGAGATAGGCACTTTTTAGGAGTTCCCACACAGTATTTTAACATGTTAAGAATGCTGATCATTCTGGCCTGGCCACTGACTTTATATATAACTTCCATTGTTTCTTTAGCCACACACCTTCTTAGCCACCTGAATATGAGACCTTATAACTCCAGCTACTTTACCCCTCCTACCCCTTCTGTTCATCAACTTGGCTGCAGTTACTAACATCTAATGCTCTTATTCTCCAGTTCAGCACTTCCATCATCCACCCTTCCACTTCCTAAGATATGCTTCTGTTTTCTCTTACCCCACCCCACTGCTAGCATACATCTCCACAATATGAAAAAATGTCCCCTATATAATAAGACTAGAGTAGCTTGTTTAATAATACCCCCACATTGATCACAGGCTGACCTGAAAAGGCATTTTGAGAAAGCAGCAGAGATGGTTTTCTTAGCTGAACCTAAAACACAGGCTTTACCTTTACTTTACTATCCACAACAGGCCAGCAACAGCATTGCCACCTGTCCCGTTATCAGCGGTACAATCACAGGTTGAGCTACCTTATCCCATCGCCTGCTATGCAAAGCAGCGGGACTTGAAAAGTCTCACTTTTTGATCACACTGAATCTCTGTGGAAAAGCTGCAATTACTTCTGGATTTTCCACAGCAATTCAGTTACGTCACCAACCCAGACCTGCAGGCAAAGCTGTTCTTTGTTAGGTCCGGATGTTTTAAATTGTGCAGCAATTGGCTGCAATTCATGAACAGGAGGGGTCTGGGGCAGGAAGAGCCCTACAAAGATTGCGTCTGTAAAGCAGATTGTTTTTAGCATTTCTACAGCCGCTTGAAAGTAAGACTGAGATTTGTCTTTTTTTTTTCATAACAGCAGAGCCAGCCAGCTCTCCAGCAAGCAAGCTAGTCAGCCAGCCAGCTACAGAGCCAGCCATCCATTCATCCAGCCATCCATTCAGTCATCCAGCCAGCCAGCCCTTCATCCAGCCAGCAGTCCATTCATCCAGCCATCCATCCAGTCATCTAGCCAGCCAGCCCGCTACAAAGTCAGCAATCCATTCATCCAGTCATCCACCCAGCCAGCCAGCCATCTATCCAGCCATTCATCCAGCCACCTAGCCACTCCAGCAGCCAGCTAGCTAGCCAGTCTGGCCACCAACCAACAAACCTCTCCAGCCACCAGTTAGCCAACACAGCCATTTATCCAGCCAGCTAGCCACTCCAGCAGCCAACCAGCCACTCCGCAGCCAGACAGCCAGCTAGCTAGCCACTCCAGCAGCTAGCCAACAGCCATCCATCCATCCAGCCAGCCACTCAGCCATCCATCCAGCTATTCATCCATCCAGCTAGCCACTCCAGCAGCCCGCGAGGTAGCCACTCCAGCAGCCAGCCAACTAGCCATTCCAGCAGCCAACCAGGCAGCTTGCCACTCCAGCAGCCAACCAGCCATCTAGCTAGCCTCTCCAGCAGCCAGCCAGCTAGCCACTTCAGCAGCCACTGAAAAGATGCCAACTTTAGCCAGCAGCCATTGCCAGATTTATTATTTGGTTTTGTTCATTTATTCACCAACTGTTCCTGTCCATTCACATGTAGTCTTGGCAGGGTAATGAAGGAAGTGTCACTGTAACAGGAGCTTCCTCAGTCAAAAGTTAACAAAAAATGGACGTAACTCATATTATACTAAATGGGCCCAAATTATGAATCAGAGTCACTTCTTTCCTAAACAAAAACAGGATAGAACTTCATGACTAATTCCTCCCAGTATTGTACTACATTTAAACATGAATCTTAAAGTATTGCACTATAAACACACACACACACACACACACACACACACACACACACACACACACACACACACGAACCTGGATAAAATATAATGATCATACTGTCAATAATGAGTGTTTTCAGACAAACCCCTAAAATGTTATAATGTGATAATGTTATTAATGTTTTTTTTTTTAATGTTTTAACACATTTTTTGTATGGCAAGTCTCCTATTTTGTATTTTAAACCAAGTTAAAATGAGAAATGCCACCGAAATTTGGTGCCACCGTGTAAAACTATTAACATACCTGTCACTCAGATGGCTTACCCACCTGGACCACTCTGAATTTGTTAAACATTCCCCAGATCTCGAGTTTATAACAAACTGCATTTTTGCTTTGAATTAGAATAAACTGAGCTATGCTCATCTGCTGGTTATTTTACTACAATAAAGAACTTTAACACTGAATGCTTCCTAGGTTTATTTGATCACAGCCTGAAAAAATAATTACTTTGATAACTTTTAGAGACTATAAAGACGAATCCAGGACTACAGTGCTCGACACTTGATAAAGTCTGCAAGAACTACTAAATCAAGAACACCAGTTCCTTTCAAAGTTCCCATGAAGTATTATTATCAGTAAACATACATACTTAGCCTGGCAAGTAAGAACGCATCTCAAGCTACAGTTAACATATTGAACACTGTCATTTCTATGTTAATAATTAAATCACTCATTGTCAGTTGTAACAAAGCATCAGCTAGAACAAGAATCAAGGGGGTATAATGAGCAGGAATAAAGAGCAGCTACCCTAGGTACCAGCTTGCAGGGGGTGTAAAAATTGTCCAAGCAGTTTTAGGTTTCTTCTTATCTTAAAAAAAGATACATTTGCTTATTTTCTCAGGTTTCTACATCCTAGCTGCTCCCTGTCCCCTTTTTGATCTTATTCAAACAAGCGTTCGGTTATCCTTGCATTTTATGTATATCCTTGCATTTTATATAAGAGATGGGCCTTAAGTAGCACCCCAAAGTATTGGGAAGCATCTGATTTTGTCACTGTTTGTAGTGGGTGGGGTAGTGCGAGCAGGTTAGTTGGGCTTAATATTTGGCATTAGCCTCAACATTTAACATACAGATTTGAACTGAATGTCGGTGACTTCATTGCTGTTGTTTTTTTCTTTTTTTTTTGGTAGCAACAGCTGAGATTTGTATTATTTATTTATTTACTTACTTATGTTATTTTTGATGGGGTGGGACCCGGAGCCTGGGAGTTCTTTGCCTGACACCTGGGGATGAAGATTTTCCTCCCAGAGTCAAGAAGCCTGACCAGACACCAGACTGACTGGACATGGGACTGGGATGATTTGTGGGATAAGATAAAACTTAAAAATAAACAAGCCTAAGATGCCCACCATACACAGTGCACAGCACACAGGCATACAATACAAAGATGCTGCATGCGTCGTTAAGGGTTGAACTGGCAACTGCAGTCACTTCCGAGTTCACAGTCAGCTGTGACTGAAGAGGTTCCTCTACTCCAAAAAGTATGATAGCCCTGCAGCAATTACTAGGAACAACAAGCCAGGACCATTTTTGGGAATGTGGTCTTCGTGGAGGTGATGATGTGGGGGTGACAAATGAGGGCCTTGCCCTGGTTACAAATGGCCTTGGTATGCCTCTGTCAAGAATAATGATGATGTAGAGGATTACAATCAACCTCCAGTATGTGCTCAAGACATGGATGTTAAAAATGTCACTCAAGAAGCATATCTTGACATCCATGTTGAGAATACATAATTAGTTTATGTTCAGTCAGACCTAATCATAGCTCTTTGTAGTATATGAAGCTTCAGCTGCTGCCATGTAGTACTTGTTTCCAAAGAAAGGGTAGGAGCGCAAAGTGTTTTATGTCTTTAAAAGTGGTGCCACCCAGAAGCTAAGTGTACCTCTGATGGACTAACAGCTTTAAAGGCTGTTAAATGCTTCAGTCTGCATTTTTCCTTGTGGCAGCAAAAAATATTGTACTATTTTAAAGCTGTTTTACTTTCTCAGTGCTTTTCTTTGATGGTCACTGTTTATGCTATGCCACAGGACTAGAGCAAAACAGCTGAAAGCCATACATAACAAAACTTGCCGTGCATCTCTTTGATGGCAGGAAAGTGTTTGATAAGGTTGTTTTTACCAGTTTATGTAAGCTATCATTATATACCATATTGTATGATAATCTAATGAGTTCAAAGCATCATGAAATACTTAATGTATTGATGTTATTTCCATCCTAGGCATTATCCCCAAGTAAAGTCATTGTTCAGTTATAGAGCTCATAAAATCCTGATAATGTTTCAATTCACAAATGAAGGTATTTATGAAATATATTAAAGTTGTCTGATTTTTCTTGGGTACAGCTCTTTTTGTTGTATTAAAATGTATTGGTCATGCATTTAGAAGCCTTTGCTTGTTAGATATATCCATCGTCAATATGAGCACATTTGTAACTTGTCCTGCAGTTCAAGTTCAGTTAACAAATGCAGGTTCAGAAAAGCTGTGTTGTCTAAATGCACAAGTAATCATACAATACAAAGATGCTGCATGCCAATTTTTATTTTTATTTATTTATTTTACATTTGTTTACCAGGATAGTCCAACTGGGACAGTGCCCATTTTCAGCGGAGGCCTGGGGAGAAACGTTCCAGCTTAAGCTTACATACAAAGTCATCACATCAAGTAATAGAAATTATAGACAAGAGTGTTGACACATTTACAAGATAAAAATTTTAAAACAAAAATATATACATAGTATCAAATAGAACAGTACTTTAAACACTTGAGTATAGACAAATATATGGTTGAACCTATATATGTGGAGGAACATAACATTAGTTAGGAAATTAAGTAGGGAGAATCACTTAGACAAACTAGTGCATAGTTAGTAATATTTCCGTGGTGAGAGTTGCAGCTAGGAATGTAACTACTTATAGAGAAGCAGTATTGTTAGATGGGGTATGTTAACATAGTTAGTATGTACAACCAATTTGTATAAGTAGTGCTAAGTTAATAATTAACCTGGGGTGTTACATGTGCAAAGCCAAGATTCAAATAAGTGTCTTTTGAGAGATATTTTGAAATGATTAAGATTACTCATAGATCTAATACTATGTGGAAGAGTATTCCAATTTTTGGCAACAAAGTTAGAGTAAAGAGACTTGCCTGCTGTATTGGATACTTTGGTTACTTGGAGTAAGTCTTTGTTAGATGATTGAAGAGTACGAATGTTAGAGTAGGGTTGTAGAAGATTTTTAGGGAAGGTACGTTGTCAGGATTGTACATTATTTTGTGAGCTATTATTAATTGATTATAGTTCATAGCACGAGATAGTTGAAACCAAGAAAGATTTTTGAGACATTGACAGTGATGGGTTGAATGTGTGGAATCTGTTGCAAATTTGCACTCTTATTGTAACATGATTCTAATTTACTTAATTCTGACTTTTTGAGGTTGGTAAGTATGGGGGATGCATATAACAGTGGGGAGGGGAGGTGGGTTCTAGCTATGGCTATTCTTGCAGCGCCTGTTAAGAATTGTTTGTTTCTGTACATTGTCCCCATTTTCTTGTGAACCTTTTTGATTGTGTTAGAAATGTGTATGTCAAATTTTAGTCTGTTATCAATTATGACGCCTGATAGTTTTGTTTGGGAATCTGGGAAAGTCCTAGTATTATTACTGGCAGTGATATAAAAGTTTGCTGGGAGGTTAGGTTTAGATGGATGAAGATCATAAGTTTAGTTTTATTAGGGTTGAGAATGAGTTGTGAGTTTGCCAGCCACGTTTCAATATCTGAGAAGGCTTTTTGTGTGACTGTAAGAAGTTGAGTTCTTGTGGATGCTGCACTTAGGGTTGAATCATCTGCATATTGTATGATAGATGCTTGACAGGAGGCAGTATTAAGATCATTTATGAATATGCTGAATAGGAGGATCCCTAGGATTGAACCCTGACGGACTCCAAGTGTAACAGGAAGGAGTGGGGATAGATCTTTATTTATTTATTTATTTTATTTATTTTACATTTGTTGACCGGGCTAGTCCAGCTGGATGTATGTCCATTTTCAGTGGAGGCCCGGGGAGAAAAGCTCCAATGGTTATTACAAGTTTAAACAAAAACATAAAAGGATAAAAAGATAAAAGGATGAATACAAAGATGAAAAGATTACATACAAAATTGAGTTAGTAGATTATATACAAAATTGAGTTAGTACATGTAATACATATGTAAGAGGAAATAGCAATTACAAGATAAGATTAATAATCAAATAAGTAAATACTTGCAATACACAAATATGATAAAACAAAGCGTGAATAATAAATTGTCAAACAAATGTGACAGAATTAATCTTTTTTTTTTTTTTTTTTTTTTTTTTTTTTTTAGCTGTACAATATATATGAGATTACATATATATATATATATATACAAAAGGGGGGGAACAATCAGGATACAGGAAAAAGAGAAGGAAGAAGTTATGGTAGTGGAAAGGAAGAAGGAAAGGTCAATCAGGGTTGGTACAAGAACAAAGCCAGTATTTATTAAGATGCATTTCCAGTTGTTTTTTAAATATTGGAAGAGTGGACAAGGATGAGATATTGGATGGAAGTTTGTTCCACATTTTTCCAATCGAGGTGGAAAAAAGGCAGTCACCTGCAGAGTTATTGGGTTTGGTAATATTAACCAGTAGTTTGTTTGAAGAACGTAGGTGTTTTAGGTTATTGTAAGGAGTAAAGAGGTTAGAGAATATTGGTGTTTTAGATGGTTGATATAGAATTTTGTGAGCTTTTAAGAGCTGTTGATAAATAAGCTTGTTAGGAAGTTCAAGCCAACCTAGTTGTTTTAGGTTCAGACAGTGGTGAGTTCTAAATGGGGATCCTGTAGCAAATCGAGCAATATTATGGTAAGATGTAGCAAGTTTGTTAAGGTTATTTTTAGAAAGATTAGTGTAAATAGGGGAAGCATATAGAAGGGTAGAGATAAGGTAAGATCTAGCTAAGGTGGTCCTAGCTTCAGGTGTAAGGAAGGGTTTGATTTTATAAAGGGATCCTATCTTTTTGTTAACTGCTTTTATTGTGTTGTTGATATGAAAATCAAAGTTAAGATTGTTGTCAGTAGTTATACCTAGTAGCTTTGTAGTAGAATCAGGAGAAATAAGAGTGTTATCAGTGGCAGTGATAGAGAAGTTTAGAGGGGAAGATTTACGGGTGGGTGAAAACAGTAATAATTTTGTTTTCTTGGGGTTGAGGAGTAGGCAACGATCAGAGAACCACTGTTCAACAGTGGTAAATGCTTTTTGGGTAAGGGACTGGAGTTCAGTTTGAGAGGAAGCAGTGCAGATTATAGTGGAATCATCTGCATATTGTATGAAGGTAGTGTTAGGGATAGCTGATTGGAGGTCGTTAATAAAGATAGAAAATAGAAGGGGACCTAGGATAGACCCTTGAGGTACTCCTAAAGAGATAGGAAGGAAATTAGATAGTGTATTTTTCCAAATTACTGCTTGCTGGCGGTTTTCTAGGTAAGATGTGAACCATGTTAAGGAAGAGGGATGAAGTGCGAGAGATTTTAGTATATGCAGAAGAAGTTTGTGATTAACCATGTCAAAAGCTTTTGATAGGTCTATGAAGAGAGAAGATGATAGATTATTGTTGTTGCGGTTATAGTTGATGGAGTTGGTAAAGGAAAGTAATGCAGTGGTGGTGCTGTGGGAAGGTTTAAATCCATGTTGACAATTTGCAAGTAGGTTGTTATGGAGAAGGTGGTTAAGTAGTTGTTTGTGGATACATTTTTCCATGATTTTAGCTATGGGTGATAGAAGTGCTATGGGACGGAAGTTTGAAATGTCATTAGAATTGCCCCCTTTGTGTAAGGGAATGATGTGAGATATCTTCCATATGGAAGGGAAAATTCCTTCATTTATAGATCTATTTATTAGGATAGAATAGGATAGGCAGTGGCTTTGGCTCCTATTTGCAAGAATTCTGCAGGAAGCTTGTCAGCAGAGGGGGTGGTGGGTTTAAGTTTTTGGAGTAGAGATAAGATAAAGGAGGTAGATACAGGTTGTAAGTGAAGGGGAGGAAGAGTATTTAAAGTGGGTGAGAGTAGTTTAGTAGTGTCTGGAGATAGGTGATTTGCAAGAGTTTGGATAGTTTTGGTGAAGAAAGAGTTAAAGTCATTGGCTGTTTGTGTAGGATTGTCTGGGTCACAGTCCTGAGGGTTAGGTGTGATTGACTGACCTGGGGATAGAAGATTATTAATACTAGTCCAGAATTTTTTAGGTTCTTTTTTGGTAGATTGCTGTAATTGCAAGTAATAGTTATTTTTATCTGTCAGGATAGCTTTTTTGTGCTGTTTCTAAGCTCTCTAAAGTTTTGATGGTCAGTTTGGTTCTTAGTAGACCGCCATTTATCCCAAGATTTATTTCTGAGAATGATCTTTTGCTTAGTATCCTTGGTTAGCCAGAATGCTGTTTTTGCTTTGGTTCCAATGGTACGACTTGGGGCATGATGATCTAGGATAGATAGGAATGTAGAATTGAAGTATTCTACTGCTTCATTAAGTGGGAGATGTTTTAGTGGGGCCCAATTACATTGTCCAAGTTCAGCTTGAAACTGTTCAGAGCTAAATTGTTTTTTAGAACGTAGTGTTTTGTATGTTGTAGATAAGGTTAGGTTTGTTTTGTTTCTAATGATATAAGTTAATGAGTGGTCACTTAGATCATTTGGAAGGGTGCCTGATTGGTAGGTTTGTTGGGGAGTATTAGTAAGAATCCAGTCTAAGGTGGTTTCATTATTGTTGGTTTTATTAGTTCTGGTGATACTATTAATGAGTTGTTTAAAGCCATAAAGGTTAATATGTGAGGTGGGGTTAGTACTGCTGCAGGAATACCAATCGATGTTAAAGTCGCCTAAGACTAGTGTTTCTTGAGGAAGGTTGGTAGAGAATAGGTTGAGGATGTGTTCGAGAGTGTTGATATTATTTCTCGGAGGGAGATATACACAAATTATATTTATGGATTTAGTAGTATTGATTTGAAGTTTGGAGCTGATTATTTCAGTATTATTGTCTAGGGTACAAATCAGCTTTATAGTACTAATTTGGAGTTTTGTTTTGTAGAGAATTGCAACTCCTCCTCCCTTTCTGGCTATGCGATCAAGTCTAATGATGTTATAACCAGGCAGGGTGATTTCATTGTCTTTGATAGAAGGCTTTAGCCATGTTTCAGTTAAGCATAAAATATCAAATTGATGGACTTCTAGAAGGGCATGGAGTTGATTTATTTTGTTACGAACACTTCGTATATTGAGATGGGCAATAGAGAGAGAGTTGGTGGGTATAGAAGATGAGAGAGAAGTAGTTTTGTCTTGTATTTTATGTATATTGGTTTTATTATGCTGTGGGCCTGGATTAGGATGAATATCTCCATCTAGCAGAAAGTGGAGGATTCTGAAGTATTTTGGTTGGAGAAGTTTGTAGGAGGTGTCAAATATTTTCCTGGATTTCAGTTTCCTTAACTTGAAGTGTGCTAGTCTGTGGTATTTGGTTAGTATGTAGTTGGGTTGAGTGGTTAGGTGTGGGAAGGTAGGAGAGAAAGGCGATGTAGGTGTAGAGGTGTATTTAGAGGGATATGAAAGAGAAGAGTTCAGTGGGTATTCGTAGGAGGCTAGGAGGTAAGTAGTTATAAGAGAAGATACAATTGAAAAGCAGATAAGTGTATGGAGTTGTGGATGGATGGTTGATATAGACATGTTAATATGTATGGAGTTTAGCAGAGAGGGGAGATGTAGATTATATGTGTGGTGTGGGGGTTGTAGTAGGAGAAGGAAGATAGGGGAGGAGTTGGCTTTGTTAATAAGTGGGTGAGGTGTAAAATGAGAGGGTTGGGTTAGTCTGGGATGTTAGGAATTTGATTGGAGTGGACAGGATAGGGTGTGTTTACTAGTGGTATAAATGTAGGACCCCTGGGGGCGGGTGGTAATTGGGGGCAGGGTAGGGGAGCGGAGTGAGCCCGCAGGGCGAACGGAGCGGGTAGAGACAAGAGAGTGAGCCACTAAGGAAGACAATCAGTAAAGTGAGAGAGTTCAGCAGGTAAGTTTGAAAGTAAGGAAAAAAAAAAGTAGGGGTAAATTAACAGGCTGGTATGAGGAACATATACATGACTGAGAGGTAGAGTATAGGAAGTAAGTTGTAGGAGGTGAATAAGAACATCTATGAAGAGAAGGAACTGAGAAAGGAAACAGGGTTGGGAGGTGTAATAGAGAAAGAATTGACACGAGGTGAGATACAGAATGGTAAAGGTAAAGCACCACCTAGTGGCCAGTAACTGTAATGCAACAGATAAATTGAATGCAAGGGTAGCAGGCTATGAGAGAGAGGGAGTTAAGCCACTTTTAAATGCAGAGAGTATTGGCTATATACAAGCGTTTGGTAAAAAGAACAGGGCAAGCAAAGATGGGGGGTAGGCTGCTGGCTATCCTGAGTGGGGAACTTGCCTAGTATAACAGGGGTTCTTAGACCTGAAATTAGTGGTTCAATGTTCTAATTATGTAGAACAACACATACTTTCACTGTCTTAATAGCACAGTCCTCTCAGGTAGCTGGTAGGTAATTTCTTATTTCGGATTACTGTTCTTATACTTCCAGGAGGGTGACTTTCAGGTATTGTGTACAGGGGATGTACTTTGTGCTCCAAGCTGGTAAGGATGGGAAGAGAATAGATAGTAAGGTAAGAATAGACAGGGATTGGAAAACAGAGGAAAACTGGTATAAGGATACAGTTACATATAGTTTACACTAAACAGTTAAATACTAAAACTGTTTTAAATCATAAATTCAGGAAAAACAAAAACTTAATGTCTTTAAAATCATCGAAGAAAATGTTTACAAGTATTGGGATGGCTGTGATTCTGATAACTCTACTAAACAACACAGGAACAGCTTAATTCAAGAAAAGAAAACTCTACAAATACATGCATCTATATAGGTTGGACAGAGCTACATTAGCTTCTCTTAACAAGGAACATGTCTTCACAAATAGATAACAGTTGAGATAATTACTAATATACATTGTGACTGGAAAGTCGCATACAATCTAAGCATAGGTTAGAAACTCTGCTTATGCAAGCAGGAATCAGTGCACACTGAATAGAGTGGCCTATGGGACAAGTAAATGTAAAAAGTATATAACTTCAGTTAGCCGCCTACAACCTAGACCAGAGGCGCAGTGTACTACTCGTACAGACAGAAATAGCGCTCGGTCAGTAGAGTCGCTATAAAGGTAAGTGAATGAGCAAAAATATGATTCAGGTATGACCACCTACAAACAATGTCTGACGCACAAAACTCAGCTTTAGCAGGCTAAAGTAGTGCTCGGCATAGAAAAGAAATCTGGTCAGCATCAAGTACCATAAACAGCGTAAACGAAAGAGTCCCTTGATGTACAAGTCAATGAATAAGACTATAAATCAAGTTAGCCACCTACAGCCTTATGCCAGAGGATCAAAGTACTGCACGTATAGGCAGAAATAGCGCTCGGGCGGTAGAGTCGCTACTAGGGGAAATGAATGAGAAAGATATAATTCAGGTGAAAACCACATTTAGCCAATGCTTAATACACAAAAACTCTACTTTTACAGGCTAAATTAGTGCTCTGCAAAAGAAAAATCGCTTCCGCTTCGGGTGCATGAATTAGGAATGAAATTCAGGGAAGCCATTTACAACAAGTCCAGTGGAAACAACATAGAGTGTGTTTAAGCTGGAAGGCTCATCGGTTTACAGGTTGAAATATGAAGAGTTATAGGGGAATCAATGAAAAGTAAAGGTCTGTACCCAGTAGCCAACTTTTAGAGTCGTTTACACTTTGGTCGACGCTGTATGTGTATGAAATTGTAGAGTGAGAGCATTAAACAATCTACAATAATTTTACACTACAAGTGAATGCGGACATGAACAAGTCAAAGTGAAGGTATAAATGACCTTAAAACATGGCACTAGCTTCATTCCCACGTGCAAACGTATACAACACAATGTTAGTAGAGATAGCGTTATTAGCAATAAAACACATATGCATAGAATCCCTTAGAAACAACATCAGTTATTCATTTAAAAAGTTAAACAGTGCACAAATCTGTGTTAAGTAGTTAAACAATGATAACACTTACAAAGGTCAAGCACCCAACGGAGTGCACAGCAGCCAGGTAGAGAGCAGGGGGAAAAAGATGGCGTCCCTGCCTACGGGGTATATTTATAAGGTGTGGGTGTGCTCCAGGGCAGTGGGGGAGGGGAGAAAATCATACATAAAGGTAGTGGACAAGAAATCGCGAGATAAGGAGAGTTAAGTTTGTTGACACATATATCTTGCTTCCATTTCACAGCTTGCTGGAAGCTAGATAGATAACTTTGAAACCAGTTAACATCATCAGGGTTTATATGAATATTATTCAGAGTGGACAATAATTTAGGCTGGGAAACTGTATCAAATCCTTTAGACCATACATCTCAACCTGGAAACATCAAAAATCTGGACAAGGCCCATGAAAAATAGGTACAAATCTGTATGCTGATTAACATAAAAGTTGCATATATAATTATGTAACCCCACCCACTCCAATGGAATTGTGGGATACCAACTTTCAAAGCAAACTGAAGAACAGACAACCAAAATATGACACCAGAATCCCCCTGCAGCCTGCAGCCATTCCAATGTCCCATTATCTAGCTGTTTTGCCTTATTTACCATAAACACTAATGCGTGCATACTGCTTTACTTCTACAGTGATTATTTGGATTTTATTTTATTATTTTTATTTAGCATTAAAACTTCTCTGCCCTTGAAACTCACATTCATTGAAACAGCATTGAAACCCACACCACATCCATGAGGTGTAAACAACTTTATGCTTGCCCGGTTTTCTTTTTGTACCTGTGTTAATATGCATCATCTTTATTATTATTTATTTATTTATTTACAACAAATTACTTACCTTGTTGAATGTGGCAAATCCAAATTATGATGCAATGCAGTGTGAATACGTATCTTGTAATTAAAGTAGTTACTCATTTGGACTAAATGTTCTGCCTGAAGCAGCTTACAAGTGTCACCTTCCCGATAAGAATGTTAGCCATACCTCTCATTTTGAAGCCTTAATCCATGATCCTAGCCCTTAAATCTTATGTGGAGTTCAGAAGGAGGATTTGTTTCCCCTGGTTTAATTTAATAATCTGTCATTTTTAGGGGGTCTGAATTCTTCCTATAGACTTGATGTGTTTTTTTGTTATTTAATGTTATAAAACCATTACCTAACTGACTTTATAATGATATATTAGTTCTGACGGAGCATGATGATTTGATGACCAGAACATAGTATTAATCTCCAAATGTGACAGTTAAGAATGAACCTACTGTTTATCCACACCGTACATCACTCGCTGGCTGGCTCTATGTGTGACTGAAGGCTATTGGGAAAAATGTTAGATTTAAACCTGACAATGCTACATTTTTTTTCTGAAATAGAAAAAAAATGTCAAAATTTTCTCAAGATAAAATATAGCAATGAATGCTAATAACTAATAGAACAAAAACTGTCTCAATGCTATCTTAATGTTTCATATAACATATAAACTGAAATGGCTAACTTGTTTTATTACTTGAAAAATACTGCAACAGTACATGGACAGAAATCATGTTTGTCATGTTCTTGACATTCAAGTTAATTCTATTCATGTGGTGTCTCAAGTAAAAAAATCAAGCATAATTTGTCTAGTATAGTCTACTATTTGAAATGCTTCACCCCTTCACAGGAAGATATAATACTCTTGTAAATCTATTATCTCGGGTGCTGCATATTAAAGGAAATTCTTTACACAGCTAATGATTGATTAGAGACCTTACATTTCTAAATTGCATCAGTGCTATGAAATAAAAGTACACAAGTACACAGTCCTTGTTTTATTTATTCTGTAATCAGGGAAAATGAATAAAGGATTTGAGCATCTTTACTGCATACAAAATGCTTCAATGTAGCAGTGAAAAACAATAGTTGCATTCCAGCCATTAGGGGTAAAGGTTCTTGGAGTAAAGAATATATTTAGTGAAAATAATAATCATTTTTACTTGAGAAATATAAAAAGCAAATAACAGCTACTCATATGTTATAATGCAAGCCTAATCCATGTCCTGATTTATAACAGAAGACAACTTAAAATATAACCCAATCAACATGTAGGAAGTACAAATTAAATCTGGGACCCCACAGAGCATCAGAACAATAAGCATCTCTGAACTCCTAACTGCTATCACAAATAACCAAAACGTATATAATGTAACCATGAAAAAGACATCCCCAAAAAGAATATAATACATTTTTGTGGCCCTCCACAAAAGTATCAAACATATTCTGCCTTGAATGCAAAAAATTTAAAGATATCATCAACAGATGTTTATTAAAATAAGTGTTTTATGAAGAGATCAAGCCTCCAAGGTCATCATTATTAGAAGAACAGACAAGTAATTATTTATGAAATAAACAGGTGCGCGTGTGCACACACACACACACACACACACACACACACACACACACACAAACAAGTAGCTCTTGCCAGCATTCATTTCACACTCCACACACAAATACCTTCAAAGCAAATCCAGCAAGTAACTCTCACCAGCATTCAACTTGCAAAAGTAAACATCCTTCTTCCTGGGCAGTTGAGTTCCTCTGCACTATTGTTCACACTCAAACAGTTACAGAAAAAGCAAGTAGCTCTGCAGTACTCCAGCATTCAATTCCCAGTTCCCGCTCCCACTCACAGAAGTAAACATCCAGTACGCCAGCTTTCAATTCCCGGTTCCCACTCGCACTCGCAGAAGTAAACAACATCCTTCCTGGGCAGTTCACTCCCACTAAGTCTCAGAAAATCTTGTGCAGAAACCTCTCAGGCTGACGGGCTGATGTCATTGCGCATGCAATGACGTCAGCTCAAAAAGTGAAAAAAAAATGTACAAAAAAAATCTGGGAAAATCAGAAATGAAGGGGTGCCACTCAGGAATTGTGGCACCCCATTATTTGGCCCCTGAAACTCAGTAAAAAACTAGTAATTCGGTACATTTGGGAGGTATGCTTTAGACATGTCCAAAAAGACAAGACACTATTTTGCCATCATCTTTGAATTTATTTATAGTGTTAGTGAAACTTAGAAGAGCTGTAGTAGTGCTATGATATGGTCAGAATCCGTGCTGTAGTGATGAGAGGAGATTATTGTTTAGAAGGTGTTTAAGAAGTTGAAAGTGGATACATCTTTCCAGAATTTTAGAAAGTGGTGAAAGTATATCAATGGGCCAGTAATTTGTTAGTTCTGTTGAATTACCACCATTGTGCAATGATGTAATATATGCAGTTTTCCAAATAGCTGGGACATACTGTTCTGTTATAGAGTGTTTTATAAGTATTGACACAGGGAAGGCAATAACAGCTGCTGTTAATTTTAGATATTGTGCTGGCAAGTTGTCTGCTGCCAGTAAAGTGGGTTTCAACTTCTTTAATAGTTTTGCAATAGTTTGTTTTGGGACTGTCTGAAATGGGAATGTATCTAGAAAATTGCTTGGATTGTTGGATGTTGGCACTGTGGGAGACTTGCTGTTCTTAGTCAGTACTAAAACACTTTCAGTGAAGAATATGTTAAATTGTTCATCAATATTGTTTGTGTTATCAGGTAAGTTGGGGGGAGGGGGGTAGTGGTTTGGCCAGGATGAAGTATGTTATTGATTGTGTTCCAGAATTGTTGTGGATTCATTCTGTATTTCCATTGTAAATTAGAATAGTAGTGTTGTTTGTCTAGTTTAATTTGCTGTTTGGCACTGTTTCTAAGTTGCTTGTAAATTAAATGGTTTTGTAGGGATTTATTTTTAGCCCAAGTTTGCCATGCTTTGTCCCTTTATTTTAGGAGGGTACTAGTCTCGTGGGTTAACCATGGTGTGTAGTGCAGCATCTAAGGGCAGTTGCTTAAGAGAAGTCCAGTCTATTTTTTTCAAGAATATTCCAGTCTATTTTTTCATATTTTTTCAAAAATATTAAGTAGAATCTGTAAGTTAAAAATGTTCTTATTACGAACTTGGCATACGTTGATTAGTTTAATTGGGTTACTGTGATTTCTTAGCAAGTAGGTTCCAAAGTGGTCACTTAAGTGATCTGGGATACACCCTGCTCTTTGGTAATACTGGCGTTTATTAGTTAAGAACCAGTCCGAAATAGATTGTTTATCTGTTTTCTTGTCAATTCTAGTTGGGTGAGAAATCATTTGAGTGAAACCATGGAGGTTTAGGTAGTTATGAGGATTATCAGAGTTGCATGTCATCCAGTCTGTGTTAAGGTCTCCTGCGATAATGGTTTCCTGTGATATCGCTTTTGTGACATTTTGGAGAATGATTTCGACTGTACTGGAATTGTTTCCTGGAGGGATGCAGATGGCTATTATATATGTTCTGGTTTAGTTGTAATCTGGTTATGAGTAGCTCTGCATTATTAATGTTAGTAATACTTATGTTTACAGGTTGTAAGTTGAACGGGTTCTTAAAGATAATTGCTACACCACAGCCCTTTTTTTCTATTCTATCAGTTCTTAGAATATTGTAACCAGGTGGGGTTATTTCTGTGTCTGGTATATGTGGTTTCAACCAGGTTTCAGTAAGGATGGTAATGTCTGGGTTGTAAAGGGAGAGAGTCGCATGGAGTTTGTGTATTTTATTGAACATACTTCTAAGATTTAGGTTTAGTAGTAGTATATCAGAACTTTTATGTGGAGTAGGTAGTTTGATTTGCATTGGAGAGTTTAATGAAATCATGTGTTTGGGACCTGGGTTTGGGTGGATATCACCACTAAGCATAAGTTTGGCTGCAATGTGACTGAGTACCTCAAAAAGTTTGAATATTTTTTGTGGGTTTTAAAGGAAATATTATGGAAGCTTTCATTTGTAAAGAGTAGTTGGTGTTGTTTCAGGTCTGTGAGTGTGGTTCTAAACAATGATGGGGACACATAAAAGCTATTAATTGTTGTTAGGGTAGGGTTATTAGATGCTGTTGCTTGCTTTATATACTGATTGCCTAGCTGGAAATGGTAAGTGGTGAAGTTAGCTGTAATCGTGAGGAATAAAGTTAATACAAGACCATGTACAAATGTGGTAGTATTTGTGTTTGATAAATTATTTGAAAAATTATCAGTATTGAGGGAAGATAAATTCTTCTTTGTTAAGATATTGGTATATTACAATGTCATGTATTCAAGGTTAGGAGTTATGTATGAAATGTTTGGGGTGTTCACTGGGTATTTTTCTATTGGGTAGTCACTTTATGTGCGTGTGAAGTTTTATCTGTCCCCTTTTATGTGCATGTGAAAGTTTTATCTATCCCCTTTGAAGACTTTTCATTTCACGAACAGCAAACTTATTTACTGTATAGCTGCATTTCAAAACAAAAAGCCCACTGAACATTTAGCACTTGTCTGTATCATGCAGCTCTCTGTTCAATACCATTACCCACCATTACAATAATTTCTCCAAACTTCAAATTCCATTCAGGTAGCCATGTGGCATCTCTGTTCCCAATGTATATTTGTGGGTGTAAATGTAACAGCAGTCTCCCCTTCCTTTTGTTTGGGCTGTTGTTCCCAAACTTCTTATAATTCAACAATGTCAAGGTAGTCGATGCCTTTATCCAGTTCTGCTACCATGGGTTTCACCGATTCCTTACTGACATTGACAGGAGGAATACCAGGCACCCAGCATTACTGCAGCACAGGTTAAAGCTGCATTGTCCAAGGCCAAGAATACAGCTTCCATGGGACCCAACAATATCCCTGGATGTGTTCTACATGAACTACAAAGTGAACTGGCACCACATCTGTGTGCCCTGTTCAATCACAGCCTCACCTCAGGCTTTGTCACTACCAAATGGTGCACTGCTACAGTCATCCCTCTCCGTAAAGGGGGAGAGATTACAGACCCTGGGAATTATCTCCCCATTAGCCTGATGAGTCTGATATATAAGGCTATGGAGCGTATTATCATGGACCTAATTAACAAGGATATAGGGAATCTCCAAACTCTAGATCCTACTCAATTTGGTTTTGTGAAATGTAGATCATGCCTGCTCAACCTGGTTGACTTCTTTGAGTCAGTCACCAGAGCTGTGGATGAGGGCAAGGCAGTTCATACAGCCTACCTTGATCTGACCAAGGCCTTTGATACCATTCCCCACTCAGGAATTATTGATAAACTCGCCAAACTAGGAATCAACTCTTATATCACTAGGTGGGTTGCAAATTGGCTCACAGATAGAACCCACAGTGTGAAAGTAGTGGACTCCAAGTCAGACTGCTAACCAGTCATAAGTGGAGTCCCACAGGGATTGGTCCTGGGTCCTTTCCTGTTTGGCATCTACTTCTCAGAAGTCCAGGCCAACATGAAGGGACTCTGGCTGACCAGGTTCACAGACATCTGCAAGCTGGGAGCCATTATTAACTCTCCAGGTGATGTTGACATCCTGCAGAAAGGCCTCACTGAGACCAGTGCCCGGTGTTAAAACCATGGTTAAGCTTAATGCCAAAAAAAATGCATCGTCATCCCCTTAGGGAAAAATTCAGTTCCCACTAATTATCACATCGATGGGAGTCCACTGAAGGTTTAAAAAAACTCCAGCTATTATCTGTCTTATATCGTCTACTAAGAGGCAATTTCTGCTTGATTTACAAAGCCATGTCTGACCCAGCTCTGTTAGAAATGCTATATCTATAGAAATCCCAATCCCTCCACACCACACACTCCAGAGACCTCAACCTCATTACCACAATCAACAGAACATGCTGGAGGGACAGGTTTATCACCCAGAGACTGCCCATGCTCTGGAATAGACTTCCCATAAATGTCAAGCAGAACACTTTACTGGCCCTCTTCAAGAGAAATCTTGATGAGTGTATGGGAAATAGAAAGTTCACCCCATGATACAGAGTAAAGTGATAGTGATTTGAGCCTGTCCACATAAGACAGGTGTTGGAGGCCATGGATTCACTTTGTGACGTATTTCTGTGGCCTTTCCAGTTGATGCAGGTGTATGGAGAGGTACATACCAAAAAGGGAAGTTATACTCAATTATAGGTCTAATGAGGGAGGACTACAGATAATGAGGGAGGAGTACAGAGAGGTAATAACCTTTTTTTCTGGATGCAATCCCTTTACTTATGAGATGAACCGAGTAAAGGGCTTTTCTGACCACTGCCACTACATGATGGCCGAATGTGAGACTGTTGTCAACCTGAGTACGCAGGTCTCTCACCACAGGTTGTGTGCATAGGGAGTTGCCATTGATGTGTTTTTGCTGAATGGTATGATAATACATTTTTTTGCATTTACCTTAAGGCCATGACTTTGGCACCAGTTATTTGTAGCTGTGAGACCCTCTTGCAGTATGTTAATGTCATTTGGGGAGTCAATGACAGCACCCAACTTACAGTCATCCACAAACTTGGTCAGCCACAGCCCCTTTGTCTTTGCCTGGACCTCTGAGACGTAGATGCCAAACAGTAGGGGTCCCAGGACAGATCCCTGGGAAACACCACTAGTGATAGGTCTGCTGTCGGAGGTGGTGGTGCCTATTTTGACCTTGTGGGTCCTATCTGTGAACCAGTTGGCTACCCATCTGACGCAATAGGGATTAACACCAAGTTGCATTAGCTTTTCAGTGATGCCCGAGTGTGGGATTGTTTCAAAGGCCTTGGCCAGATCAAGGTAAGCTGTATGTACTGACTTTCCCTCATCCAGGGCCTTGGTGACAGTCTCAAAGAGGTCAGCTAGGTTCAATAGGCAAGATCTGCCCCTGATGAATCCGAATTGGGTGGGGTCGAGTGTTTGGAGATTGCCTGTGTCCTTGTTTATGAGATCGATAACAATACGCTCCATGGCTTTACAGATCAGACATGTCAAGCTAATGGGACAATAGTTTCCTGGTTCAGTAGTAGCACCACCTTTGTGCAAGGGGATGACAATGGCAGTTCTCCACTCTGCTGGAATGAAAGCCTGTAATTAGGCTGTGGTTGAACAGGGTGCTCAGTGGCGAAACTAGTTCTTGCTGGTGATGGTGCAGAATACAGCCTGGGATATTATCAGGTCCCATGGAAGCTGTATTCTTTGTCTTGGATAAGGCCTTCACAACACTTGATCTACAGTGATGTAAGGTGTGGGTATCGGGGATGTCGACTTGGCCTTTGGGGGGGGGGTGATAAGGGGATGAAGTTTGTGATGAACCTGTCAGCTAGTAGGTTGGCTAAGTCAGCAGGATCAATGTGTAAGAGGTACCATTAAGTACTAGTTTGGAACAAACTCTGGCTTTGCCATGGAGGTTCCTAACATAACTGAAGAAAGACTTGTGGTTTCCTTTTGTTTCGGAGGCTAGTAGAAGTCAGGAACAAGAACCTAAATGCTCATGTCTTGGGAGAGTGATCTTTGCTGCATGGTATTCTCCCATAAACCATGATCCACAAACATCAGCTTTCTATTCTCTAAGCTGTTTGGTCAGTCAATGTATGATCCCAGTTGATTGCCGTCTGAATAGTCTTTCACCTCTGTGAAAGACCTTTGTGACTCTTCTTTTTCTACTTCCACTTCTCCCTTTTCTGTGCATGGCTAACACCCAAAGGAGAAAGAAACCTCATTGCTGTTCAAGAAAAACCCTTAAACATCATGCAGTCTTTCTCCCTTGCAGTGCTGGCTAAGTCATCCATGAAGTCAAACCACAAGTAGCACACCTGCAGTCCTGATTCCTGTCTGCGACTGCCCATGGAGAGATACGTTCTTTAAGTACATTCTGACTTGGAGAACCATCACAAAGGGTCAGTGAGGACTGAGCCTGCACTCTTTCATCAGCATTCCGGAACTCACTGCTCTTTCTCACAAATAGCTTTGTTGGGAGAGCTGTCCTTATCAGCACAACCTTTGGGACAAATACAGACTCTAGTAGTGAAATGGACTTTAGAGACTGCCCCATTTTAAAAGAAGGACAGGAGTTTTACTCTTACCTTTCCCTGGGCCTATAATTGATGAATGCTTTCCATCTCATTCTGAATCCCAGCAACTTCAACCAGCACCTCTGATTCATCTGATTTCATATAGTCGTCCTGCAAGAAATCTTGCTGTTTTGTTCACAGTGTCCCTGGATTTTGTCACTGGACAGCATGGGCTGTTTCAGCACATCAGCATTTGGAGTATGCACAGGAGATTCCTTTGATTTTGTGTGAGTGGGCTTCACTTCCACTAAAAAGTATTGTAATTTTGGATTTCATTGCTACCCAAAGTCTTTGCCAGGATATTTCCCAGATGGCCAAAACCTTACAGAAGAAGGCTCTTCCTGTGTTCCCTTACCTGGATAACTAGTTACCTATATCCCCATCTAGTCCCTGCTGTGTGCAGTCTCATAGTTGCAGGCCTTACAGATGAACATAAATTGGAGGAACCTCCCTGACTTCCACATCATTCTCTGGTACTTAGAGAACCATACTGGACATTTTGCAAAGACAGTTTGCCTCTTAAGACTAAATGTCAGGCACTTTCCAAATGGATTTTCAACTGAATTGTTCTTTCCTGTTAGGTTGATAACCATATTTTAGCAACACTAACAAAAGCAATGGTCAGGGTTCACTCCATTAGGGAAGTGGCTATCTCAAGTGCTTGCTCCAAGAATGTTCTCATGCAGTCCTCTGTGCTTTGACCATTTAGTCTTTGGTACAAACTCTTCCCAGGCATTATTGTTTTGACTGTAATTCTGAGAGATGGACTACATTTGGAGAGTAAGTACAGCAAGCCTCTCCTCTATGAGTTCTTCCTTGTGTGATTCTCGAGCTTCTTATCATAGTGGTTACTGCTTGGGATCTCCCAACCAAAGACAAATCAGGATGTTAGATATACCAGCTACTTTCTTATCGTTTCAGTTGATCAATGACAGGACCTTCAATTCTGGGTCAGGAATACTCTTCTAGCATTCCCATGTTGACGGATGTCTTATCTGACTGCCTTGGCTGTTGCAGTGCCTGTAAGTCAGGCAAATCTATATCTGTATATTATGTGTTCAATAATGTAATTGTCAGATCTTCATTATGTTTTTATTTATGTATAGATGCTCACAGCAAGAGGTTCTCCCATTCCATTCTCAGCTGGAGTGCGGGGAGTGCCTTCTGTGTGGAGTCTGCATGTCCTCCCCACGGTTGGGTGGCCATTCGAAAGACATGCGTAAATGGGCGTGCCTTCGCTGAAGGTTGAACGTCGAGCTGGCACCTCGGCGTTTGTGAAAATCTACTGCCAATCGTTAGCGGACCGGAGTTCCGCTGTGGCAACCCCTAACCAGGAAAAGCCGATAGACAACAACATAGATGCTGACTGATGTCATGGTGTGAACTTAGGGATTTGGAGGAAGCAAGGGTTTATGTAGTTAAAGCTTTACATCATGGTGTGCTTCAGTTTGCATTAGTGAACATCCATAAATGTAGGCTCTTAAAGAAAAAAAAAAAAAACACATTATGATTAAGAAGATGTACCCAAGTGATGATGTGTCAAAGAGTCTTTTTGTTGATCAAGCGATATGGTAAGAATATATGTGCTATTGCTGAAAAAATATTAGCTGTTATTACTGACCATCTTTTTCAGAAACATGAAAAGTATAGTGCATTTTATCAGGCTAGACAAAGTTGAAGCTCATTAAACCTGTAGAATTATTTTTTGTCTTGCTTTTTTTCTGCTGGCAGAATTGATTTTTATTTTTACACCAAATTTTGCTTGTACGATTATGTATTGCATTTACTATGCACTGCTTTTTAATTCCGGCATTATTTGCTTGCTTGCATTTATCTGTTTGTATTTATTTGGTAACATATAGTGCTACTGTGATTAATAACTCTATCTCTCCTGTTAATGAAAGGTTGGCACTGTGTGTAAAGATGCACTTCCAAGTGATGGTAGTTCCAGAAAATTTCCATCTCCAAGAGGGAGGGATGAGGGCGATTATCTAGAATGTGTTCACCCACTGCTATACAACAGGAAGGCAGGTGCATGCATGCTGTTTTGAATAGGCATTACAACACACATCTTTTGTAATGACTTAAGAATATTCTAAAAACACACTTAAACGCCAAAAAGATTTAATGAGCAAAGCTTTCGGGTTAACCACCCTTCATCAGTACATAAAGTCAATGAGTCTCTACAACAATTAAACAGGGATTCAAATAAAGTCACATGATATGGCCAGCCTAACAACAATGACTAACAATTAAATATTTAAATTATTTCATTCAAAAATAACTGTCATCATTTTCTTTAAAAAACATTTAAAATATATGCATTTACTTCAATAATATATATATATATATATATATATATATATAAAAATACACACACACACACACACACACATATACATAAAAAATGTTCTCTACATCTATATAGTCTTTATAAAGAATAACATTTTTGTAGAATTATTATAAAATAATCTTACCATATTCAATTTATTAAGGTCTAAAACTTAATAAAAAGGTTAAAATATAATTTTATATATTTTTTATATATTTTCTCTCTGAATGGATCATTAGACTGCAAACAGATGTTGCACCAGGTTTGAATAGTACTGTCAGTATAAAACCCATATTAATTAAAAGGCAGAGAGAAAATATATAAAATTATATTTTAACTTTTTTATTAAGTTTTAGACCTTAATAAATTGAATATGGTAAGATTATTTTATAATAATTCTACAAAAATGTTATTCTTTATAAAGACTATATAGATGTAGAGAACTTTTTTTATGTATATGTGTGTGTGTATATATGTGTGTGTATTTTTATATATATATATGTATATATATATATATATATATATATATATATATATATATATATATATATATATTATTGAAGTAAATGCATATATTTTAAATGTTTTTTAAAGAAAATGATGACAGTTATTTTTGAATGAAATAATTTAAATATTTAATTGTTAGTCATTGTTGTTAGGCTGGCCATATCATGTGACTTTATTTGAATCCCTGTTTAATTGTTGTAGAGACTCATTGACTTTATGTACTGATGACGGGTGGTTAACCCGAAAGCTTTGCTCATTAAATCTTTTTGGCATTTAAGTGTGTTTTTGGAATAATTTTGTGCAGTTTCACCAGCAGTCTTATAATTAAGAATATTCTAGGCAGTGTGGCAGTACTATAGCTTTACAGCTTCTGGAGAAAAACTGAAATATGGATTGATCATTGGCTAGATAGTTCATGCCACTAGATGATCCCTTCAACCACCATCACACCAACAAGGATTAACCTAGTAAGAAAGCCCAGAAATGTGCATTGATTAGGGATACTACATTCTGCCAGAGTGGTAATAAGGCAGAAGACTGAAGGGGTTTATTGCCTTGCATAATGGAAGTGATGATATGTTTCATTGGGGGAGTTAGATATCCAAGCCCTAAGCAGGCTGGAACATGAAAATGTATAAAAAAAATCCAAGCCACTTTCATAACTGTGTGGAGTCAGTACAAAGCTGTCATATTTCTGCGTACTGATGATTAGTCAGCACACTCGGTTTGAGCACAGCACTATGTTATCACTGTTTACTTTGTATTCTTTTATGTTTTCAAGATCCCTCTTAATGCAACCTGCTCCTGGCGTATGATGAAGATTCCTGATGTTTCTGTAAATAAAGTTTGTGTATGAATGTTGTACTTGTATTTTAAGAAATGTGACCTATTCTGATGGATTGCTCCTATTCATCTGTAAATGCTGCTGTGATCTTGTTAGAACCTCATAACAATTTTGACTCGTACTGCAATCAGATCTTCTCTTCTTTGCATTTTTATTGTATCTTTAGTACTACCATGCAGTCCGTTGCTTCAGATATACAAGTGCAGAAGTCTTGTCGTGATCATTCTAATAACACTTCTACTTTTTGCATTTTTATGCTTATTATTACCTCTTTCCCATTTCTACACTGCCTGTCTGAATTTACTCTCCATTCCCCTTTGTACATTTCATCTACGAATCTAATGACAGAATACACTTGTTCACTATATTCAAAACATGCACACTGTTCCCTTTTAAATACTCTTACTCTACAACTGAAAAGAGAAAATCGTGTCCATACGCAATATAAGCAGTACTGTAATGCATGTTAACTTAGTTCAGGATAGATTTAAAATTAGTTTGTTAGCATACAGACTGAATTTGTTGTTTGTTTGTTTGGGGGCATCTAGTTGCATTGATCTTGTTAAGGTATAAATTGTTTTTGTTGCTTGTTTAGGGGACATATGGTTAGCTACCAGCCCTTAGATCTCATACACTGAAAGAGCAAATGTTTGGAATTAAAAAAAATACTCTCAGATAGGGCATTCTAAACAGAGTGTATTTCTAACCATTAACAGCAGTAGCCATAATAAATAAAAGTTGTGCTGTGGTTTGGGCAGGGAACCTATATATGACAATTTAGTATCTAGCTGGCTGACTTCGTGTAGTTGTGTGTATGTGTGTGTGTGTGTGTGTGTGTGTGTGTGTGTGTGTGTGTGTGTGTGTGTGTGTGTGTGTGTGTGTGTGTATGAGCATATGTGTTTTGTAAATAAATTATTCAGCCTTATCTTCATTTTCCATTAGGATTAGAATATTTGAAAGCCAGATGAATTTTCTTGAGGCTTATGAAGTCAGTGTGGGAATGTTAAATAGATCCAAATAGTTGTATTTTTTCCCTGGGCTAGGAAGTCCATTAATATTCAATGAAAATGTTTTTATAATGACAGATTATAGAGAGATAAGTGCAAGAAATGTGATGTTACAGTGAAGCTGTTTAGAATTTAAATGAAGTGACTCACTTTACTCTCACCACCACCACCTTCATACCAAATTAGCACCATACCGTTTTTAAGCAAGCAAACTCTACAAGTACATTGTTATGTTATATTAAACCTGAAAAGACAGCTAGAACATTTTTAGAACTGCAGTTCATTTTTTATGTATATTTTGTAAATATGCAGTTATTTGTGAACGTGGGACAAAATCGTCTTTTACAGGTACTTTTTTATCAAAACAACAGTGTAAGTGTCTTCAAAGATGAGGTTTACTCTTTTTATATTTAAAGTAATTAGAAAAATTAAAAATAAATACATAAATAAAAGTATTAGTTTGTATTATAAAAAATATACCCTGAACTGAGAAAATGTGTAGCTCTGTGCAGTGCAAGCTCATCATATGCATATTTACTGTAAAAATAGGCAGTGAAATTCTAATTTCTTCTATAGCAGTTTGACAAGGAAAAAGAGTGCAGGGGGATGGGGTTGGTGTAATGTTTAAGGCATTCACTTCACAGGCACAAGTTACAGGGTTTGATTCTGACATTTGATCACTGTCTGGTTCTTGGCAAGGCTTGTAACAGTCTGCAGACTAATTACCTAGCATTTAGCATAAACTTGATTGCTTAGCAATGGCACAGACTTCACATAGCACATTATTACCATCTGCTCCCAGCCATTGCATATTCCACCTTTAAAGAAGACATTATCTGTCCACAGTT